>NW_027331999.1:1802960-2023609 GCF_048418815.1 Hemitrygon akajei
CCACCATCTGTATAAAAAAATATATCTCTGACACCTCCATTGAACTACTTCCAAGCACCTTAACTATGCCCCCCCCCCCCTTTTGCTGAGTTCTTCCAGCGTTGTGTACGTAACTATGCCCCCCACGTGTTAGCCATCTCAGCCCTGGGGGGAAAAAAGCCTCTGACTTTTCACACGATCAATGCCTCTCATCATCTGATACACCTGCATGAATTTCCTGCATGATTTTCCCCAGGCTAATTAACACCATGATCTCGCTGAGTATTTGACCTTCCCCAGGTCTCTGGACTAAGGTGGTTAAACTCCTTTTTCCCTGCTCTTTTCAAATTTTGTGTCATTTTCACCAATTTCAAAGGACTGTGCCTCAGACAGCTGGGTTGCTGCAATGCACCTCTAAAGCCTGACAGCAGACTATCGAGTGAATCTTCAGTGGAGCAGAGTCAGAAACCAAAGAGTTACCAGCATCAATCAGGGCTTTGGGGCTCTGGAAAGAGGTGGGGTCTGGAGGTTACGAGCATTAGGAGGAAGAGGAACCAGATCAGCAGGATGTGGCTATGAATGAAAGATGAGAAACATTTGGAAACTGGTTAATTGAAAAACAAAATGGTTAATTTCTACAAAATATTGCAGGTAATCAGCAGGTCAGGCATCAAATGTGGAGAGGAATAAATGGGCAGCATTAAATCCGAGCCCCTTCAGCATGTCTAGACTGTGTACTCCTCTGCTTAGTTGCTGCCTGAACTGCAGAGCTCCTTCAGTATTGTGTGTGTGTGCGTCTTTGTATTTCCAGCAACTGCAGAATCTCTTTTGTTTCACATCTGCATTTGTAAGGGGAGTGAACTTTGGCATTAGATACACGAAATGCCTGTTGATATTGAGTGTATCGTTTATGAGAGCCGCTTTTTGCGTTAAGAAAGCTGCTGAGTTTTCTACACACAAAAAAAAACTGAGATATGGACAGGAAACCGAAGCTTGCAGAACTTTTTAATGGCACCGTGAGTACCCATAAAGCCGCGCGATTAAAATTTCGCTGTTGTTTGAAGCACCGATCAAATACGCAGGCGCAGGGTTGCTGCCGTCTCCGATAACTACGCATGCGCGCAGTATACAAAATGTCGGGAGGAGCGGCAAGGTAAGGGCTTTTTCGACTCGAATTGAGTGACAATTGCTGTGAGAACCGGAGACTGTAGCCCGCAAACTCGGCACAGGCAGGTCTTTTTCCTCTCTCTCAGCCCCACGATCCGTACGCGGGCCCCGGGGAGCTTCTGGCTAATCAGGGAATGGGAGCAGATAGATCTCACAGACAGAGCTGAGCTCGAGCAATCTGAATGCAAGGATTAGGAACTCGGAAAAAAGAGAACAAAATCTTTCTATCAGCTGTTGAGAAAATCACCTTTGTTCTGCCTCCAACCGCAGCAAGAGAAAACCGCAGCTGCTGGAAATCCGGAGGAATTTCACACAAAATGCCGGAGGAACTCAGCATTAGTACTCTTTCCCATAGATGCTGCCCGGCCTGCTGAGTTCCTCCAGCATTTTGTGTGTGTTGCTTGTTCTGGAGTTTTCTACACGTGAGGATATGTTTTGACCTATTCTGTCAGGGTACATAATGATATCAAACAACTTTGCCCTGGGCAACAAGTAGCTTTCAGATCACAAATGTGCCAGACTCCAATGAGACAGACTACTGCCCTTCCCTTCATATTCATTGGCATCACCAAGTTCATCACCATCAGTCACCTGAGGCAGGGTTCAGGGGAAATATTTATGCCCAATACAGAAAATGGTGTTACCTGTGTGTATTGTGGTGATGCAAAAATTGCTGGAGAATTTGCAAGTGGAAAGAAGGGGAGTGATATTTGGAAGCCTGACTTTTTAAAGCATCATTTAGCAAGAAAATTGCATACAGTGTCATGCAAAAATTTGGGCACCTTTCTGTTCCTGTGAATAGCTAAGCGAGTAAAACAATGACCTGATTTCCAAAAGGCAAATGTTAAAGATGTCACAGTGTTTAATATTTTAAGCAAGATTACTCTTTTGTATCCATCATTTACAGTTTCAAAATAATAAAAAAGGAAAAGGGCCTGAAGTGAAAGTTTGGGCACCCTGCATGCTCAGTACTTAGTAGCAACCCCTTTGGCAAGTATCACAGCTTCTAAATGCTTTCTGTAGCCAGCTAAGAGTCTTTCAATTCTTGTTTGGGGATTTTTGCCCATTCTTCCTTGCAAAAGGTTTCTAGTTCTGTGAGATTCTTGGGCCGTCTTGCATGCACTGCTCTTTTGAGGTCTATCCACAGATTTTTGATGATGTTTCGGTCGGGGGACTGTGAGGTCCATGGCAAAATGTTCAGCTTGCGCTTCCTGAGGTAGTCCATTGTGGATTTTGAAGTGCGTTTAGGATCATTATCCTGTTGTAGAAGCCATCCTCTTTTAATTTTCAGCTTTTTTACAGACGATGTGATGTTTGCTTCCAGAATTTGCTAGTATTTAATTGAATTCATTCTTCCCTCTACCAGTGAAATGTTCCCCGTGCCACTGGCTGCAACACAAGCCCAAAGCATGATCAATCCACCCCCGTGCTTAACAGTTGGAGAGGTGTTCTTTTCATGAAATTCTGCACCCTTTTTTCTCCAAACATACCTTTGCTCATTGCAGCCAAACAGTTCTTTTTTAACTTCATCAGTCCAGAGGACTTGTTTCCAAAATGCATAAGGCTTCTTTAGATGTTCCTTTGCAAACACCTGATGCTGAATTTTGTGGCGAGAGCACAGGAAAGGTTTTCTTCTGATGTTTCTTCCATGAAAGTCATATTTGTGTAGTTGTCCCTGCGCAGTAGAACAGTGCACCACCACTTCAGAGTCGGCTAAATATTTTGCAGTCAAACAGGGGTTTTGATTTCCCTTTCTGGTAATCCTACGAGCAGTTCTCTCGGAAGGATTTCTTGGTCTTCCAGACCTCAACTTGACCTCCACCATTCCTGTTAACTGCCATTTCTTAATTATGTTACGAACTAAGGAAATGGCTACCTGAAAACGCTTTGCTGTCTTCTTATAGCCTTCTGCTGCTTCGTGAGCATCATGTATTTTAATTTTCAGAGTGCTAGGCAGGGACTTAGAGAAGCCCATGGCTCTGATTGTTGGGACGAGGTTTGTGGAGTCAGGGTATTTATAGAGCTTTGAAATTTGCAACATCTGGCTTTTCCTAATGAAGACTGTGAACATGCCATTGCTCTAACAAGCTAATTAAGGTCTGAGACCTTGGTAAAAGTTATCTGAGAGCTCAAATCTCTTGGGGTTACCAAACTTTTGCATGGTGCTCCTTTCCTTTTTTTTTCCACTCTGAAATTGTAAAAACAAAAGTAATACTCTAATCTTGCTTAAAATGTTGAAAATAATGTTTCATCTTTAACTTCATGACTTTTAGAGATCAGTTCATCTTCTCAGGACTTTATTCCTTGGAATGTCGAAGATTGAGGGGAGATTTGATTGCGAAAGAGGGGCATAGATGGTGTAAATTCATTTTGCAATCTTTTTTTATTGATTTCTGTTACGAAAACCCCGTAACCAGGTAACTTACCAGCAAAGATAGATGGATTAGCTGAGTCGGATGCTACTATTTTCAACCGTTTTATTCAACAAGGGCACAAACGTATGGTTAATACAAAACATTCAGATCATCAAAACTCAATCTAAAACACCGGTGTAATAATAATCATTCAAAACACAAGCTCGATCGTCATCTAGGGGTAATGTAGATTTTATATCGTTCACTGGATATCTAAAAGTCTTTTAGATCACGGCAGTTTCACTTAGTTGCCGGCGGAAGTGTCGCGTTGGTGCACTTTTAGTTAGAAAGACAGAGAACATGAAGCATTTACCCGACAGGTTTTCCAACCTGTAGGAGGTAGTCGGAAGTCTCGTTGGGGGAATGGACTCTCATCTGTGGCTTCCCCTTGTTACGAAAACCCCGTAACCAGGTAACTTACCAGCAAAGATAGATGGATCAGCTGAGTCGGATGCTACTATTTTCAACCGTTTTATTCAACAAGGGCACAAACGTATGGTTAATACAAAACATTCAGATCATCAAAACTCAATCTAAAACACCGGTGTAATAATAATCATTCAAAACACAAGCTCGATCGTCGTCTAGGGGTAATGTAGATTTTATATCGTTCACTGGATAGCTAAAAGTCTTTTAGATCACGGCAGTTTCACTTAGTTGTCGGCGGAAGTATCGCGTTGGTGCACGTTTAGTTAGAAAGACAGAGAACATGAAGCATTTACCCGACAGGTTTTCCAACCTGTAGGAGGTAGTCGGAAGTCTCGTTGGGGGAATGGACTCTCATCTGTGGCTTCCCCTGTAGCTAGGCCGTCTTCCGTGGTGAAGTCGCCAATCCCAGGCAAGGGAAGGACGCACACGAACCCCACCACCGGCTGTAGCTATTAAAACGCTGTCGCAGGATTTCTAGCGTTTCTCCTTCGTGTATTTCCTTGGTGCATCTGAGGGTCCTCCCCTCAGACCCGCCTTTATACTTCTTCACGAGATCGCAGGTGTCAATCAAGTTGCAGGTAATGCGATTTCTCTCTCAACCAGCCCACTTTGCCCGAGGGCTTTTCAGGTGGTCTCCATGAGACAATAGGCAAAGTCACTTTTATTCTGCGTCTTGGAAGAACGTGGTCTTTCACACGTCTCCCTCTTGGGTCAGTTGACCCCCCTTAACTAGAGTTCTTGCGATTTTCACAAAGGAGGGGGCCAACGGCATAACACCCTGTAGCTAGGCCGCCTTCCGTGGTGAAGTCGCCAATCCCAGGCAAGAGAAGGACGCACACGAACCCCACCACCGGCTGTAGCTATTAAAACGCTGTCGCAGGATTTCTAGCGTTTCTCCTTCGTGTGTTTCCTTGGTGCATCTGAGGGTCCTCCCCTCAGACCCGCCTTTATACTTCTTCACGGGATCGCAGGTGTCAATCAAGTTGCAGGTAATGCGATCTCTCTCTCAACCAGCCCACTTTACCCGAGGGCTTTTCAGGTGGTCTCCATGAGACAATAGTCAAAGTCACTTTTATTCTGCTTCTTGGAAGAACGTGGTCTTTCGCACGTCTCTCTCTCTTGGGTCAGTTGACCCCCCTTAACTAGAGTTCTTGCGATTTTCACAAAGGAGGGGGCCAACGGCATAACACCTCCCCCCATAATGGGTTTTTAACCAGCGGTTAAAACCAGGTTGACACAGGAATTATTTTTTTTTGAATCTACATACTACACAAGCTTTTCTCTTCACAGAGTACTACTGTTATACATTCAAGTCAGTATCTAAACAGGTAACAAGTACAGTGCCCCTTTTCTTTAATACCTTAACCTCATGTGCCCTACTAACGCCTGGTAGCATCAAACTTCAGCTCAATAACCACCTTATTTATTTGCTTTCTTCAGCAACATAACTAAGGAGGTGTGATCTTAGCTTACATACATCTACAAAGGTTCATGCAAAAGACAAATTTTTATGTTACTTTCAAACTTAACAGTCAAGCTTCCATGGGTGTTGTCTTTATTATTCACATACTTTGTCAAAATCCCTTAAAACCAGATTCTGCTATTTTAAAAATTGCGTCCCCATTAACCCTCACCTTTTTTCCGGTTAATTCCCTCGTGGCGATCTTGGGCACCCTGGCGAAATAGGCTTTCGCCCGCTGCTTTCATAGGAGTTATTTTATCAGCGTGTTCCAAACTTAGACCGCCCAATTCCTTAATTTTAGGCAATTTGTCGTTTTTCTCTTCAGGACCCGTCATGCTATTAGTTTCCAATTTAAGATCCGCAAGCGATCTCGCTTTGTTCAGACAGCATTTCAAATTCTGCCTTTTTACACCACACTCTGGAATAACAATAGCGTGTGGGGCCCCTTTACCTTCCAACTCAACCTGTAATTGATTCCCAGGCTTTGTGGTACCAAGCCATTGTCTCTGTAGCCTGGTTGCTGCTTTTGATATCAGTCCAGCCTTTAAATTTTCTTCATTCAATTTGGGAACTACACATCCCCCTTTCCCTTGAGTTCCGTGACTAGGTTCAGCACCATGTGTATCCCCATCTTGGACACACTCAAACGGGACATTAGCCTCTTCCAGGTTTTCAACACCCGTACCTTTTTCAAATTCTAACGTCCCCCCCTCCTTCCAGTAACTCTCCAGGCAGCCCCCTGTTGGGGAAGGCGCAACCCTGCGAGCTGAAACAACCTCCTCGGCCATGTCAGCTGACTTCTCCACAGCAAGGATACCCTTCTCCTCTAAGACTGCCCTCATTTCACTTTCGGGACCATCGAGAACATCTTTAGAACTCTCAACTTCTCCAAACAATTCTGCCAAACCAGACAGATCAACCACGTCCAACTCTGGACGTTTTAACAGCTTTATCCGTTTCTCATCTTTATTTCCTACCTCTAGGACCTTTCTCTTCACTAAGGGGGGAGCTATCTCCTCGCCCTTACCCCCTTTTACTTTACTACCTTCCGTTTTACCACCCTCTGAACCCTCGTGGTGTAGGGTCGGTAAAAACGTCTGGGCCAATTTCAACCTGCGCGCTGTCCCAGCCGCCGCTCTCGACAGGCTGCGAGTGACCGCGCATGCGCGATAGCTCGGGGACTCCATGGGCGTTTCCCATCTTCCCACCCGCGAGGTCATTACCCAACAGGAGGTCCACGCCCTCCCCCGGTAACTCCGGCAGGACTCCTAGCTCCACAAGTCCCGACACCAACTCGCAATCGAGAAAGACCCTATGTAAAGGCACGACCACGGTCTGGTTCCCGATTCCTCTCAGGGCAACCTCCCCCGTCCGAGGGCCGAAATTTAACACATTACGGCTAATTAACGATAGTTCCGCCCCCGTGTCTCTCCAAATTCGTACGGGGATGGGGGGGTCCCCTTCCCTCAAAGACACGGTTCCTTTGGAACTAAATGTCTCCGGCCCCTCCGGTACTCCATCTACCTGGGGCCCTCTTGTCAACTTCCTGATTACCACTGCACGCCCGATAGGGGTCGCTGCTCTCTCCCTCTCTGGCTCCTTTCTCGGAGCAAAGCATTTTGATGCAATATGTCCCACCTTTCCACAATTAAAACAGTTTAAACCAGGAGATCTCCAGGTTTCCTGTCTGTTATCCTCACCTTTTGTGCTAGCTCCCGGCGGAGTTTCTCCCTTAGCCGGCGGACTTTCCCTACCATTCCGACGGTCTCTCGGGTAACTTTTTGGCGAGGAAAACTTTTGTGGGTTAGGGCATATTCATCTGCGAGCCTAGCCATCTCTGAGATGGACTGATTCGTCCTCTCATTTAAATACATTCGGATCTCTTCCGGAACGCAACCTTTAAATTCCTCAATCAAAACTAACTCCCTGAGACACCCATAGTTCTCGGCCACCTTTTCAGCTGTGCACCAACGGTCCAAGAGCACACCCTTCTCATGGGCTAGCTCGGTATACGTTTGATTCCACCCTCTTTTTAAATTTCGGAACCTTTGTCTATACGCCTCAGGTACTAACTCGTAACCTCGGAGAATGGCCTCCTTTACTTGATCATAATTCCCGTTCCTTTCTGTGGGCAGCGCGGCATATACCCGCTGTGCTTTTCCTCGTAACACACTTTGTAACAACGCCACCCATTGCTCTCTGGGCCACTGCTGATTCCCTGCCACCTTTTCAAAGAGCAAGAAATAACTATCAACATCTGTCTCCTCGAACGGGGGGACCAACCTCAACGCCCGACTAATATCAAACCCCTCCTCTCTCTCTTCCCCTTGAGTTCTTCGCTCTTGCTTTCGCCTGTCCAGCTCCAATTCATGGTTCCTTTGTTTCTCTTTCGCTTCTGCTTCTAGCTGCTTTAGTTTGAACACATGCTCTCTTTCCACAGCCCTTTCCTTTGCGGCTCTTTCTTTTTCCCTCTCAGCTCTCTCGGCGTCTCTTTCCCTCTCAGCTCTCTCGGCTTCTCTTTCCCTCTCAGCTCTCTCGGCTTCTCTTTCCCTCTCAGCTCTCTCGGCTTCTCTCTCTGCAGCCTTCTCAGCTGCTTCTACTTCTAGCTGCTTTATTTTAAACTCATGTTCCAGCCTTGCTTTCTCCAACTCTGCCTGATTTGTCCCACTCACTAATCTCCTTTCGGGAATATTTTCCAACTCCTCAGCTGCAAACACCTTCTTCCCAACGTAATGCTGTTGTATGACCCTTCGCACTTCCTGCTTTTTCATTGCTGGCTTCACCGCTGTGAGGTCTAATGCCTGCACCAAACTTACCAAGTCTGATTTTGTAGCTTTCCATAGCGCCTCTACCGTCGGGTTTCTCCTAAATTCCTGCACATCCATCTTTGCTGGTTTCTCGTCTGGCTACCTGCGTAACCAGATTTAAGTTTGGACTTACAGCCCGATTCACTGACCCTCCCGTTTGGTTTCAAATCCCGGACAAGCCCCCACTTGTTACGAAAACCCAGTAACCAGGTAACTTACCAGCAAAGATAGATGGATTAGCTGAGTCGGATGCTACTATTTTCAACCGTTTTATTCAACAAGGGCACAAACGTATGGTTAATACAAAACATTCAGATCATCAAAACTCAATCTAAAACACCGGTGTAATAATAATCATTCAAAACACAAGCTCGATCGTCGTCTAGGGGTAATGTAGATTTTATATCGTTCACTGGATATCTAAAAGTCTTTTAGATCATGGCAGTTTCACTTAGTTGCCGGCGGAAGTGTCGCGTTGGTGCACTTTTAGTTAGAAAGACAGAGAACATGAAGCATTTACCCGACAGGTTTTCCAACCTGTAGGAGGTAGTCGGAAGTCTCGTTGGGGGAATGGACTCTCATCTGTGGCTTCCCCTGTAGCTAGGCTGTCTTCCGTGGTGAAGTCGCCAATCCCAGGCAAGGGAAGGACGCACACGAACCCCACCACCGGCTGTAGCTATTAAAACGCTGTCGCAGGATTTCTAGCGTTTCTCCTTCGTGTGTTTCCTTGGTGCATCTGAGGGTCCTCCCCTCAGACCCGCCTTTATACTTCTTCACGGGATCGCAGGTAATGCGATCTCTCTCTCAACCAGCCCACTTTGCCCGAGGGCTTTTCAGGTGGTCTCCATGAGACAATAGTCAAAGTCACTTTTATTCTGCTTCTTGGAAGAACGTGGTCTTTCGCACGTCTCTCTCTCTTGGGTCAGTTGACCCCCCTTAACTAGAGTTCTTGCGATTTTCACAAAGGAGGGGGCCAACGGCATAACCAAATAAAGAATATACAAATCAGAAGAGGAGTTTAACAAGTAGACAATATAAAAGACATGTAAACAGCAATAGTAAAAACAAAAATTATATGATATCAAAATCAAATAAGTAAAATATTATGCTGTTATATATACAATGGTAAAAAAAAACTACAACTCCTCATAATAATCAGAAAAAAAGGATTGGAGATTTTATCGATAAGGAAAAAAAACCCACTAACTAAACTGAAACAAAAAACAAAAAAAAGAAAGAGAAAAAAAAGGAAAGAAAAAGAAAGATTGGGCAGTCCAATTGAGGATAAAATTAAAGAAAACAGAGAGAGAGAAAAAAAAACACATCCTTCCAGTCATCTCCAAACCATCATGGATAAGGATTTTCCCCAAAGAGAATTTAAAAAATAAATAAATAAAAATAAATTAAATCATGTGAAAATATTGAATAAAAGGTCGCCAGACTTGTTCAAAATTAAAGGATGTATCAAATGTTCGGCTTCTAATTTTCTCCAAGCTTAGACATGACATAATGGAGGAGAGCCAATAGAAAACAGTAGGTGGGTTAGATTCTTTCCAATGTAGCAAAATAGCTCTCCTAGCTAGTAAAGTTGAAAAAGCTATCACATGTTGGGTGGAAGCAGACACTTTGCTTGCTTCCTCTGGAGTAATCCCAAAATTTGCTGTAAGTGGATTAGGTTGAACATCCATATCTATAACTTTAGATAATATTCCAAACACATCCCTCCAAAAATTATTTAAAGTTACACATGACCAAAACATATGAGTTAAAGTAGCCATTTCTGTGTTACATCTGTCACAAATAGGGCTTATATTTGGAAATATATGCGCCAATTTATCTTTGGACATATCTATGTACTATCTTAAACTGAATTAAGATATGTCGTGCGCAGATAAATGAACTATTGACTAAATAATAAATTTTACTCCATTGATTATTTGAAAGTGAATATTGAAGTTCTACTTCCCAGGTACGTTGAACCCTATCATTAGGCGACATGCGAGCATTCATTAACTGTGTATAAATGATAGCTATTAATCGTTTTTGAAAAGGTTTAAACTGAAAAATAACATAAGCCAAATTTGAAGAGCAGGCCAAGGGGTCATTCGGTAAAAAATCGCGTAAGAAATTCCTAACCTGTAAATACCTGAAAAAATGTGTATTAGAGATATCATATTTATCCATTAACTGTGAGAAAGACATTAAACAGTCTTGTAAAAACAAATCTAAAAAAGTTTTAATTCCCTTAATTTTCCATGTTAAAAACGCCTTATCTAAAGTTGATGGTATAAAAAAGAAATTAGAATAAATATTACTAGGAAGTAAAGAATCATTTAATTAAAAAAATCTACGAAATTGAAACCAAATTTTTAAAGTATGTTTAAGAATAGGGTTAAGAGCTTGTCTACCTATTCTGGAGAACAAAAACGGAAGAGGAGCTCCTAATAAAGAAGCTAACGAAAACCCCATTACTGAATTTTCCTCCAACTGTAACCATGAAGGGTGATCTTGGTCGTCTGTATCATAAATCCAAAAAGTAATATAACTAATATTAATTGCCCAATAATAAAATCTCAAGTTTGGTAAAGCCAGTCCTCCATCTTTTTTGATTTTTGTAATGAAAGTTTATTTACTCTAGAGCTTTTATTATTCCAAACCTAAGATAAAATCAAAGAATCTATTTTATCAAAAAATGTTTTTGGAACAAAAGAGGCAACTGCTTGAAATATATATAAAAATTTCATTAGAATAACCATTTTTATAGCATTTATTCGACCTGTCAATGACATCAACATAGGTGACCATTTAGAAAGCGCCTGTTGAGTATTTTCAACTAAAGTGAAGGTGTAAATTCAAGCTGGCTTTTACCACTGATTGATGTGGGACTACAACCAGTGGCCATGGGTTAAGCGTGAAAGGTGAAATGTTAAGGGGAACATGAGGGGAAACTTCTTCACACAGACGGTCATCCGGGTGTGGAATGAACAGCCATCATGAGTGGTGCATGTGAGCTCAATTTCAATATTTAAGAGGTTCGTATAGGTACCTGGATGGTAGGGATATGGGAGTGGGCAATTTAAATAGTTCAGCACAAACTAGATGGCCCAAAGGGCCTGTTTCTGTGTTGTACTTTTCTACAAGAACCTGAAATATTACAAAAATTCACTCTAAGATCTTTTAACAGCTGTGTGGACCAACCATTCATTTTAGCAGGAATTTTTTATATGGCTTTGAAATTGTGGCACTTTAAGTTAATAATACATAAAAGAAGATCCCAGCTGCATGTCAAGAAAGATTGTTTGCGTGAGACTGTTTCAGTTACTGTGGGGCCAGGCACCCATGCAGCTCAGCAGGAGCAGGGAATAATACCAATGGAGAGAGTCAAACTGAGCCAAGGCACAAATTGGAGATGGCAGAAATGCCCCATTCTTATAGAAACAGGAACAGCATCAGGGAGTTGATGGTCATTCCAGATACCAGCACTCTGCCCAGTCAGGAGATGATTTCTCTGTCCAACTTGGGTAGAACCTCACTCTAACAGTGTGATACAGATCAAACCTTGGCAACTCAAGTAATCTCATCTGTAATGTTGTCCTACACCCATTGATGGATTTTATAAATCTTTTTACAGGTTAAAAATGAGAAGGAATTTGTCTCCAGGAATCTCAAACATGGCATGCCAGTTTTGTTGTCTCTGTCTAGATGTTTAAGAAATGGGGCAAGGGATTCAATCGACCGTTCTTCATTTGACCAACCGTCATTTTACACAGGAGAAAAGCTGTTCACCTGCTCAGACAGTGGGAGTGGATTCACTCAGTTATCACAATTGAAGGTACATCAACAAGTTCACATTGGCCAAGGCCATTCATCTGTTCTGTGTGTGAAAAAGGATTCAGTTGGTCTTCCCTCCTGTGGACACACCAGTCAGTTCACACCACACCGGGCAGAGGTTGGCCATCTGCTGAACTTCTGGGAAAGGATTCACTCAGTCATCTGACCTAATGGCTCACCAGCGAGTTCACACCAGGGAGCGGCTGTACACCTGCTCAGTCTGTGAGAAGAGATTCACTCACTCTTCCACGCTATGGAAACATCAGCGAGTTCACACTGGGGAGAAGCCGTACACCTGTTCAGTCTGTGGGAAGGGATTCACTGAGTCATCCACCCTACTGGTACATCAGCGAGTTCACACTGGGGAGAGGCCATTCACCTGCTCAGTCTGTAAGAAGAGATTCACTCGGTTATCCCACCTCCAGAGTCATCAGCGAGTTCACACTGGGGAGAGGCCGTTCACCTGCTCAGAATGTGGGAAGGGATTCACTGAGTTATCCAACCTACAGAGTCATCAGCGAGTTCACACTGGGGAGAAGCCGTTCACCTGCTCAGAATGTGGGAAGAGATTCACTGAGTTATCCAACCTACAAAGTCATCAGCGAGTTCACACTGGGGAGAGGCCGTACTCCTGCTCAGAATGTGGGAAAGGATTCACTGAGTTATCCACCCTACAGAGACATCAGCAAGTTCACACTGGGGAGAAGCCATTCACTTGCTCAGTCTGTGGGAAGAGATTCACTCAGTTATCCACCCTACAGAGTCACCAGCGAGTTCACACTGGGGAGAAACCGTTCACCTGCTCAGAATGTGGGAAGAGATTCACTCAGTCATCCACCCTACAGAGACACCAGCGAGTTCACACTGGGGAGAAGCCGTTCACCTGTTCAGTCTGTGGGAAGAGATTCACTGATTCATCCACCCTACAGAGACACCAGCAAATTCACACTGGGGAGAAGCCGTTCACCTGCTCAGTCTGTGGGAAGGGATTCACTCAGTCATCCACCCTACAGAGTCACCAGCGAGTTCACACTGGGGAGAGGCCGTTCACCTGCTCAGTCTGTAGGAAGAGATTCACTCATTTATCCAGCCTACAGAGACATCTGCAAATTCACACTGGGGAGAAGCCGTTCACCTGCACAGTCTGTAGGAAGGGATTCACTCAGTCATCCACCCTACAGAGTCACCAGCGAGTTCACACTGGGGAGAAACCGTTCACCTGCTCAGACTGTGGGAAGGGATTCATTTATTTATCCAGCCTACAGAGGCATCAGCGCGTTCACACCGAGGAGAAGCCATTCACCTGCTCAGAATGTGGGATAGCATTCACTCAGTCATCCCAACTGCTGGCACACCAGTCAGTTCACAATGGGGAGTGGCCATTGTTATGAATCGCTAGGTTTCATTTGCTGTAGGCTGTCATTCTGAGAGAGAGATATTAAGGTGATTCAGTCTGATTTGCAGCTTGTTTAGTTGTAAGCGAGGACACAGACACTCAAGAGTCAGACGGAGATGAAAGAGGTAAAATGGAAGGATGAAAACCAGGGAACTAATGGCCAAGGATCACTGTTTGGAACTTTCCTATGCCCACAAGGGTGGATTAATCATCGATTCACCGTACATCGAATGTGTAGTTGTCACCTCGTTTGATCCATAGGAGTGGATCTGATTTGGGGTATCCTGTGAAGACTGCTGATGTGTTAACCCTTGCCTGGGTGTGGTGTGGTAATTCACTTGAAGATGATACTCCTTGTGACAAGTCACTTTGTGTGATAATTAGTATGTGAGATTTTGGAATGATGACAGATAAAATCTACAGCGACTGTTCTCTCATTTTGCCACCATGGAACCTGAGGAATTTGACATAATTGCCTTCTCTCAACATTTACCCTGGATTACAAATATCTCTCTCATCACCTATTCTGTGGATAAACTGAACTTGCCTACTTTACCATCTCAAGACTCCAAGCCTTGATTCCCCCGAGCTCAATAGTTTGGGCAACACACACAAAATGCTGGTGGAACACAGCAGGCCAGACAGCATCTATAGGGAGGAGCGCTGTCAACGTTTCGGGCCGAGACCCTTCGTCAGGACTAACTGAAAGGAAAGATAGTAAGAGATTTGAAAGTAGGAGGGGGAGGGGGAAATGTGAAAGATAGAAGACCGGAGGGGGTGGGGTGAAGCTGAGAGCCGGAAAGGTGATTGGCAAAAGGGATACAAAACTGGAGAAGGGACAGCATCATGGGACGGGAGGCCTAGGGAGAAAGAAAGGGGGAGGGGGGCACCAGAGGGAGATGGAGAACAGGCAGAGTGATGGGCAGAGAAAGAGGGAACAAAATATCTAAATATATCACGGATGGAGTGAGAAGGTGAGGAGTGGTGTTAACGGAATTTAGAAAAGTCAATGTTCACGCCATCAGGTTGGAGGCTACCGGTAGATAAGGTGTTGTTCCTCCAACCTGAGTGTGGCTTCATCTTGACAGTAGAGGAGGCCATGGCCTATTCTGCTTTGATAGTTGATGAAGCAGCTGATTATGACATAGTGAAACAGGCTGTGCTCAAAGATTACGAGTTGGTCCCAGAATCACACAGGAAAAAATTTGGAAATTTGTGAATCAGACTTATCTGGCATTTGCTTCTCAGAAGTCTGTGTGTTTTGACCACTGGTGCATGTATAAAAATATAAATGATGATTTTACAGATAGAAAGAGTTGGTTTTAATTGAAGAATTCGAAAGGTGCGTCCCTGATGATATAAAGACATATTTAAATGAAAAGGATGCTGCCACTTTGCAGGAGTCTGCTAGATTAGCAGATGAGTTTGCTTTAACTCCTAAGGTTAAGTTTATCCCGAATAAGAGCTTCCAAAAGAGTAGCAGGGATAACCAGGGCAAACCAGAAATTAAAGCTGGGACTAGTGATAAGAGTAAGGATGAAGGGAAGCAGTTGAAGGAGAAATATTCTGGTCTTACTTGTTACTGTTGTAGGAAAGCTGGTTATGTGATGGCTAATTGTTCTGTCCTGAAGAAGAAAAAGGAAAAGGAGGCAGTCCCAAATGCCGGTGTTCAGTATGTTGAAGCACCTATAAACCCACAGGGTTCTGAACATTCTGTTGAGGCTCAGTTAAGGTCTGAGTTAAGAAAGGATTCGAACATTTTATGTCAGATGGGATTGTATTAGTAAATGAATGGTCAACCCCGGTACCAGTGAAAATTCTTCGAGTTACTGGGGCTCCTCAGTTACTCATTCTAGGAGGCTGTGGTGGCCAGTGCTATAATATTTGCTGTTGTGTGCTGGGGCAGCAGGCTAGGGTAGCAGTATCAACAAACTCAAAAGGCCAGTGATGTTGTGGGGGTGGAACTGGACTCTCTGACGGTGGTGTCTGAAAAGAGGATGCTGTCCAAGTTGCATGCCATCTTGGACAATGACTCCCATCCACTCCATAATGTCCTGGTTAGACACAGGAGTACATTCAGCCAGAGACTCATTCCACCGAGATGTAACACTGAGCATCCTAGGAAGTCATTCCTACCTCTGGCCATCAAACTTTACAACTCCTCCCTCGGAGTGTCAGTCACCCAGAGCCAATAGGCTGGTCCTGGACTTATTTCCACTTGCATGATTAACTTATTATTATTTAATTATTTATGGTTTTATATTGCTATATTTCTTCACTATTCTTGGTTGGTGCGGCTGTAACCAAACCCAATTTCCCTCGGGATCAATAAAGTATGTCTGTCTGTCTGTACGTTAGACAGCGTTCTAAAGTTTGGTGATGAGACTGACACTGCTGAGGTAAATCTTATTAAAGGCATTGGGGGCGGCATGGTTTCCGTGCCATTGCACAAGGTAACTTTACTGTCAGGATTGGTTTCGGGACCTGTTAAGATCAGATTATGCTCCAGTTTACCGGTGGGAGATATTACTTTGCTGTTAGGGAATGACCTGGCAGATGGTAAAGTTGTTCCTGCAGTGCAGTTGACAACTAACCCAACCACTGACGACCCACAGATGGATTTTAACATTTATCCTTCCTGCACAGTAACTTGAAGTATGGCTAAACAGTCTGCTGACGCAGACGGTTCTGTGCAGCATGATTCTGATACCCATGATAGCCAAAATCGGGATGCAGGTTATGAAGACCAGTCAGGGACTTTTCTGCCTTCATTGTTTCAACAGGATTCAGGTAGTAAGTCTGATGAGAAAGATTTATCCCTGTCTAGGAAGGAGTTTATAGCAGAACAGAACGAAGACCCTGATATTGAAGCTTTAAAAGAAATAGCTCTCTCAGATGATGAGATTAAGAAAGTGCCAGTAGGGTATTATCTCAAGGATGGAGTGCTAATGAGGAAGTGGAGGCCACCTGCTGTACCTTCGAGTGAGGAGTGGGCAATTGTTCACCAAGTTGTAGTTCCTAAAGTTTATAGGACTGAAATTTTAACTTTGGCCCACAGTATACCCTTACGTCGACATTTTGGAGTGAATAAAACTAAACAGGATTATCAAAAAAATGTTACTGGCCTAATTTGAGGACAGATGTTGTGACCTTTCGCAGAACCTATCACACTTGTTAAGTTGTGGGTAAACCTAATCAGGTCACCCCAGTGGCCCCACTGCAGTCTAAACCTGCATTTGGTGAGTCCTTTTCAAAATTTATAGTGGATTGTGCTGGCCCTTTGCCAAAGACTAAAGCTGGCCATCAGTATCTGCTAACTATTATGTGTACTGCATCCAGATTTCCAGAGGCAATACCTCTCAGAAATAATAAAGGTAAAACTGGCGAAGGCTATTACCAAGTTTTTTTTTTACTTTATTTGGTTTGCCGAATGAAATCCAGTCTGATCAAGGAAGTAATTTTACATCTGGGTTATTCCAGCAGGTAGTTTATGAACTGGGAACTAAACAAATTACAACATTTGCATACCATCCAGAATCACAAGGGGCTTTGGAAAGATTTCGTTCTGCCCTCAAAGCAGTGATTAAGACATATTGTGTTGAAAATGGAAAAGACTGGAATGAAGGAATACATTTGCTTTTGTTCACAGTAAGAGAGTTGGTACAATAATCACTGGGATTTACTCCATTTGAACTTGTATTTGGTTGTAGAGTGAGGGGACCTTTGTCCTTGTTAAAGGAACAATGGATTGATGGGGATGTACCTGTTAAATTGTTAGACTATGTTTAGATCTGGATCTGTTGTTGTTTGTCATCTATATCTGTAATCTGGATGATAGTGTGGTTAACTGGATCAGCAAATTTGAGGATGACAACAAGACTGGGGGTTTAGCGGACTCCGAGAAGACTATCATGGCTTGCAGTGTGATCTGGACCAGATGGGAAAATGGTTTTAGAAATGGAAAATGGAATTTAATGCAGACCAGTGTGAGTTGTTGCACTTTGGTATGACCTACCAAGGGAGGTCTTTCACAGTGATTGGTCGGGCACGGAGGAGTGTTGTGGAAGAAAGGGACCTGGGAATACAAGTCCTTAATTCACTGAAAGTGGTAGATAGGGATGGAAAGAATGATTTCAGCCCATTGCCTTTAATGAACCAAAGTACTGATAACAATAGATGGATGTTATGTTGACTTCTAGAAGACATTGGTGAGGCCTAATTTGAAGTATTGTGTGCAGTTTTGGTCACCTACCTACAGGAAAGATGTAAAAGAAGTTCAGAGATTTCAGAGAAAATTCACAAGGATGTTGCCATGTCTGGAGGACTTGGGTTATAAGGAAAGATTTAACAAATCAGGACTTTATTCCTTGGAATGCAGAAGATTGAGGGGAGATTTGATTGTGATATGGAGGCACAGATAGTGTTAATGCAAACTGGCTTTTTCCACGAAGATTGGGTGGGATGACAACCAGAGGCCATGGGTTAAGGGTGAAAGGTGAAATGTTAAGGGGAACATGAGGGGAAACTTCTTCACACAGACGGTTATCCGGCTGTGGAATGAGCAGCCAGCACAAGTGGTGCATACGAGCTCGATTTCAACATTTAAGAGGTTTGTGTTGGTACCTGGATGGTAGAGGTGTGGGAGTGGGCTGTTTAAATAGTTCAGCACAAACTAGATGGCCCAAAGGGCCTGTTTCTGTGTTGAAATTTTCTATGATTGTGACAAGAACCTGAAATAATACAAAAAATCACTCTAACCCCTTTTGACAGCTGTGTGAACCAACCAGTCATTTCAGCAGGAATTTTTCATATGGCGTTAAAACTGTAGCACTTAAATTAAATACGGAAGAACAGAAGGGATTAGGTATGCCTTTTACAGTGAAGGAGGTTGAAGAAGCTCTGGGATCACTTCAAAGTAATAAATCTCCAGGAGAAGATGGTTTTCCACCTGAATTTTATAAAAAGTTTAAAAATTTATTAATTTCTCCCTTTATGGAGTTAATACATCAAGTGGAAAGAACGCATAGACTTCCAGAATCTTTTTCAACAGCTATTTTAATAGTATTGCCAAAAAAAGATAGAGACCTTTTAAAGCCAGCATCATATAGACCTATTTCTTTATTAAATACTGATTATAAAATTTGAAAACAATAAAAAAAGTTTAAAAAAATCTTATCTAATAGATTATCTAAATGCTTATCAAAATTAGTGCATATGGATCAAACAGGATTTATCAAAAATAGACAATTGGCAGATAATGTAACCCGGTTAATTAGTATAATCCATTTAGCGCAAATGAGGGAGGAAACGAGTGTGGCAGTTGCTTTAGATGCAGAAAAAGCATTTGAAAGATTGGAATGGGATTTTTTATTTAAGGTATTGGAAAAATATGGATTAGGAACATCATTTATAAAATGGATTAAAACCTTAAATACTAATCCCAAAGCTAAAGTAGTGACAAATGGTCAAATTTCGACACCATTTCAGTTAACAAGATCAACTAGGCAAGGTTGACCATTATCACCTGCTTTGTTTGTGTTGGCAATAGAGCCATTAGCTGAATTAATTAGAATGGACCCAGATATTAAGGGTTTCAGAGTTAATCAGGAAGAATACAAGATTAATTTATTTGCTGATGATGTTCTACTTTATTTAACAGATCCATTACATTCATTATGTAAATTATCTTATAGATTAGAAGAATATGGGAAAATATCAGGTTATAAAGTAAATTGGGATGAAAGTGAAATTTTACCTCTTACTAATGGAGATTATAGTCAATGTTGATTAATAACTCAATTTAGATGGCCGGCAAATGGTATAAAATATTTAGGTATAAGAGTTGATAATGATATAAAAAACTTATACAAATTAAATTATTCACCACTTTTGAAAAAAATTCAGGAAGATCTTGATAAATGGATGGCATTACCAATAACATTAGTAGGTAGAGTAAATACTATAAAAATGAATATATTCCCGAGACTACAATATTTATTTCAATCATTACCAATACAATTACCCCAGAAGTTTTTTCAAGAGTTAAACAAATATGTGAGGAGGTTTCTCTGGAAAGGTAAGATGTCAAGAATATCGTTGGAAAAATTGACATGGAAACTTGATCTAGGAGGGTTACAACTTCCAAATTTTAAGAATTATTATAAAGCAAATCAACTTAGATTTATTGCATCTTTTTTTGAGAAAGATAAACCGGCATGGATTAGAATAGAACTAGATAAAATAGGAGAAAACGTACCAGAAGATTTTATATATAAATGGGAATCTAAATGGATACGGGAAAAGAAAGAATCTTCTATATTAAAACATTTGATTAATTTATGGAATAAGATAAATGTTGATGATGAGACAAAAAAATCTTTATAAGCAAAGAGATCTTTAATTCAAAATAGACTTATTCCTTTTACAATGGACAATCAACTTTTATATAATTGGTTTCAAAAAGGGATTAGATACATAGGAGATTGTTTTGAAGGAGGTATATTAATGTCATTCGATCAATTAAAGAATAAATATAAAGTATCAAGTAACACTTTATTTTGTTACTTTCAACTAACGGCTTATATAAGAGAAAATCTAGGTTAAACAATGTTATTGCCGAAAACTAATGAAATAGAAATTTTAATTCAAAAAGGAAATATTAAAAAAATTATATCTTGTATGTATAATTTGATTCAAAAACAGGCAATTAAACAAGGAGTCCATAAGTCAAGACAAAAATGGGAAAGTGATTTGAATATTAAAATTGAAGAAACAAATTGGTCAAGAATATGTCTTGATAGTATGACAAATACAATAAATGTTCGGTTAAGATTAGTGCAATATAACTTTCTACATCAATGATATATTACACCACAAAAAATAAATAAATAAAATCCAAGTTTATCTGATCAGTGTTTCAGATGTAACCAAGAAACTGGTACATTTTTACATTCTACATGGTCTTGTTCTAAAATTCAACCTTTTTGGACAAATTTAAGAATTTTACTGGAACAAATTACGGGAATACAACTTCCTCATAATCCAATATTACTTTTATGAGGTGATATTGAAGGGATAAAACCGAAACTCAAACTAAATAAATATCAGAAAGAATTCATAAAAATTGCACTGGCAGTAGCCAAAAAGGCTATTGCAGTTACTTGGAAATCGGATACATATTTAAGTTTAGATTGTTGGAAGAAAGAAATCTATGGCTGTATTCCATTAGAGAAAATTACTTATAATTTAAGAGATAAATATGAAACATTTTTGAAAATTTGGTGCCCTTATTTACAAAAGACAGGACTAAATATATAGGTGCTCTGAAGATGAAACAATTGGTTACTTGGGGAAAGAAATAAATATACATACTAAAGTTATTAAGAACTCCATGGAGCATGTGGAGATCTTCCAACAACCAGGCACTTTTTCTTTCTTTCTAACTTTCTCTTCTTTTGATATAGGGAAGTTAGAGGGGAGGGGGGAAGGGATATATACATTTTTTTCCACACTTGTAATTACTTAAAAACACAATTAAATATATTTTTTTAAAAAAACTGTGGCACTTTAAGTTAATAATACATAAAAAGAAGATCCCAGCTGCACGTCAAGAAAAACTATTTGTGTGAGAGTGTTTCAGTTACTGTGGGGCGAGGAACCCATGCAGCTCAGTGGGAACAGGGAATAATACCAATGGAGAGAGTGAAACTGAGCCAAGAGACGGCAGAAATGCCCCATTCTTATAGAGACAGGAAGAGCATCAGGGATTTGATGGTCATTCCAGATACCAGCACTCTGCCCAGTCAGGAGATGATTTCTCTGTCCAACTTTCGTTGAACCTCACTGTAACAGTGTGATACCAGATCACACCTTGACAACTCAAGTGATCTCATCTGAAATGTTGAACTACACCCATTGATGGATTTTGTAAATCTTTTTACAGGTTAAAAATGAGAAGGAATTTGTCTCCAGGAAGCTCAAACATGGCATGCCAGTTATGTTGTCTCTGTCGAGATATTTAAGAAGTGGAGCAAGGGATCCAATTGACCATCCTTCCTGCTGAGACTGTGGGGAAGGATTCACTCGGTCATTTGACCAACTGGCACGCCTGTAATTTACACAGGAGAAAGGCCTTTCACCTGCTCAGACAGTGGGAATGGATTCACTCGGTTATCACAATTGAAGGTACATTAGCAAATTCACACTGGGCAAGGCCATTCACTTGTTCTGTGTGTGGGAAGGGGTTCAGTCGGTCTTCCCACCTGTGGACACACCAATCAGTTCACACCACACTGGGCAGAGGCTGGTCATCTGCTGAATTTCTGGGAAAGGATTCACTCAGTCATCCGACCTAATGGCTCACCAGCGGGTTCACACTGGGGAGAAGCCATTCACCTGCTCAGTCTGTGGGAAGGGATTCACTCATTTATCCCAACTACAGAGTCACCAGCGAGTTCACACTGGGGAGAGGCCATTCACCTGCTCAGAATGTGGAAAGGGATTCACTCAGTTATCCCACCTACAGAGTCACCAGCAAGTTCACACCGGGGAGAAAGCGTTCACCTGCTCAGTATGTGGGAAGAGATTCACTCGCTCATCCACCCTACAGAGACACCGGCGAGTTCACACTGGGGAGAAGCTATTCACCTGCTCAGTCTGTGGGAAAGGATTCACTCAGTCATCTGCCCTACTGGTACATCAGCGAGTTCACACTGGGGAGAAGCCGTTCACCTGCTCAGTCTGTGGGAAGAGATTCACTAATTTATCCAGCCTACAGAGACATCAGCGAGATCACACTGGGGAGAAGCCGTTCACCTGCTCAGTCTGTGGGAAAAGATTCACTAATTTATCCAGCCTACAGAGACATCAGCGAGTTCACACTGGGGAGAAGCCATTCACCTGCTCAGAATGTGGGAAGAGATACGCTGACTCTTCCGCCCTAAAGAGTCATCAGCGAGTTCACACTGGGGAGAGGCCGTTCACCTGCTCAGTCTGTGGGAAGCGATTCACTCATTCATCTCACCTACAGAGTCATCAGCGAGTTCACACTGGGGAGAGGCCATTCACTTGCTCAGTCTGTGGGAAGGGATTCACTCGGTTAGCTAACCTACAGAGACACCAGCGAGTTTACACTGGGGAGAAGCCATTCACCTGCTCAGTCTGTGGGAAGGGATTCACTCATACATCCCACCTACAGAATCACCTGCGAGTTCACACTGGGGAGAGGCCATTCACCTGCTCAGTCTGTGGGAAGAGATTCACTCATTTATCCCAACTACAGAGTCACCAGCGAGTTCACACTGGGGAGAAAGGATTCACCTGCTCAGAATGTGGGAAGAGATTCCCTCGCTCATCCACCCTACAGAGACACCAGCGAGTTCACATTGGGGAGAAGCCATTCACCTGCTCAGTCTGTGGGAAAGGATTCACTCAGTCATCTACCCTATTGGTACATCAGCGAGTTCACACTGGGCAGAGGCCGTTCACCTGCTCAGTCTGTGGGAAAGGATTCACTCAGTCATCTACCCTACTGGTACATCAGCGAGTTCACACTGGGGAGAAGCCGTTCACCTGCTCATTCTGTGGGAAGGGATTCACTCAGTCATCTACCCTACTGGTACATCAGCGAGTTCACACTGGGGAGAGGCCGTTCACCTGCTCAGTCTGTGGGAAGGGATTCACTCAGTCATTCACCCTACGGAGACACCAGCGAGTTCACACTAGAGAGAGGCCGTTCACCTGCTGAGAATGTGGGAAAGGATTCACTCAGTCATCCCACCTACTGGCACACCTGTCAGCACTCAATGGGGAGTGGCCATTGTTATGAATCCCTAGGTTTTGTTTGCTGTGGATTGTCATTTTAAGAGAGAGAGAGATTAAGAAGGCAAATGTGTCTGACTTGCAGCTTGTTTACATCGCGTGCAGCTTGTTTAGTTTTAACCGAGGACACAGACACTCAGAGTCAAACGGAGACGAAGGAGGAAAAATGGAAGAATCGAAACCAGGGAACTAGTGGCCAAGGGTCACTGTTTGGAACTTTCCTTTGCCCACAAGGGTGGGCTAATTATCGATTCACCGTACATCGAATGTGTGGTTGTCACCTCATTTGACCCATAGGAGTGGATCTGATTTGGGGTATCCTGTGGAGACCACTTATGTGTTAACCATTGCCTGGCTGTGGTGTGGTAATTCATTAAGATGATACCAATTATGACAAGTCACTTCGGGTGATAATTAGTATGTGGATTTGGAAGGATGACAGATAAAATCTACAGCGACTGTTGGTATCAATTTACCACCATGTAACCTGTGGAATACGACATAATTGCCTTCTCTCAACATTTACCCTGGATTACAAATATCTCTCTCTCATCACCTATTCTGTGGTTGAACAGAACTTTCATACTTTACCATCTCAAGACTCCAAACCTTGTTTCCCCCGAGCTCAATAGTTTGGGAGTTATATTTATACACATAACACTCACGAGGAAATCTGCAGATGCTGGAAATTCAAACAACACACACAAAATGCTGGTGGAACATAGCAGGCCAGGCAGTATCAATAAGGAGAAGAACTGTCAACGTTTCAGGCTGAGACCCTTCGTCAGGACTAACTGAAAGGAAAGATACTAAGAGATTTGAATGTAATGCGGGGAGGGGGAAATGCGAAATGATAGGAGAAGACTGAAGTGGGTGGGATGAAGCTAAGAGCTGGAAAGGTGATTGGCGAAAGTGATACAGAGCTGGAGATGGGAAAGGATCATCGGACAGGAGGCCTCGGGAGAAAGAAAGGTGGTGGGGAAGCACCAGGGAGACATGGAAAACAGGCAAACAATTAAATATGTCAGTGATGGCGTACGAAGGGGAAGAGGGGCATTAACGGAAGTTAGAGAAGCCAATGTTCATCCCATCAGGTTGGAGGCTACCCAGCTGGTATGTAAGGTGTTGTTCCTCCAACCTGAGTTTGGATTAATTTTGACAGTAGAGGAGGCCATGGATAGACATATCAGAATGGGAATAGGACATGGAATTAAAATGTGTGGCCACTGGGAGTAGTCTGTTGCTGCTGGTTCATTTCTAAAGCATTACGGTTTGTAAGAAAATGGGTCCTGCGTCTGGGATATGAACAAATTTAAGGATGGATTTAATATCGATTTCATTGGGGAAATCCCTTTTGATTTATTTGTGTGTGGAAAATCAGCAGCAATGGATGTTGATAGATATCTGGAAATGTGAACCTCTCAGGCATTAGAGGTCACCAGAAGGATTGAGTATTGCTAAAACGTTAATACTTGCTAAGGTGAAATTGACAATGAGGAGGGCACAGATGCAGAGGATAATAGCTGAACATTATGTATCTGAGGGTGTGTTTAAAGTGGAGGAGCTGGAGGTGTTTCCTGAAAGTAAACCTCGTGAGCTTGAGCTCCAGTACAAGTTAGAAAAATTAAAGATGGGAGGCTCTGGAAAGGCAGAGGCAGTTTCAGGCTGGAGAGGCAGAAAAGCAGAAAGAAAATTCTCTTACAATCTGTAATTAAGGGGAAGGCTTAGCAAGCCTATTGTGCTTTGACAGTTGCTGAAGCAGCTTATTATTTATTTATTTATGCTGCCCCAATCATCGCCACTGGGCTATAAATGTGCAGGAGCAGTGTGTGGTTCAGTGCTTTGCTCAAGGACACACACGCTGCCTCAGCTGAGGCTCGAACTTATGACTTTCAGATCCTAGTTAAACACCTTAACCACATGGTCACGCGCCACACATTATGACATAGTGAACCAGGCTGTGCTCAAAGCTTACGAGTTGGTCCCAGAAGCAGACAGGCAAAAGTTTAGAAATTTGAAGAAATCTGTGAACCAGACATACGGAATTTGCTTATGAGAAATTTGTGTGCATTGACCGCTGGTGCACATCTGAACATGTAAATGATGATTTTAACAGCTTGAAAGAGTTGGTTTTAATTGAAGAATTCAGAGGGTGCATCCCTGATGACATAAAGACATATTTAGATGGAAATGATGCTGCCACTATGCAGGAATCTGCTAGATTAGCAGATCAGTTTGCTTTAACTCATGAAGTTATGTTTACCCTGAATAAGAGTTTCCAAAAGGCACTTGTCAAGTTGTGGGTAAACCTAACGAGCTCACCCCAGTGGCCTGTACCTGCATTCGGTGAACCCTTTTCCAAACGTTATAGTTGATTGTGTTGGCCCATTGCCAAAGACTAAAGCTGGCCATCAGTATCTGCTAACTATTATGTGTACTGCATCCAGATTCCCAGAGGCAATACCTCTCAGAAATATTAAAGCTAAAACTGTGGCGAAGGCTCTTACCAAAATTTTCAGTTTATTCGAATTGCCTAAAGAAATCCAGTCTGATCAAGGATGTAATTTTACATCTGGATTATTCCAGCAGGTAGTTTCTGAACTGGGAGCAAAACAAATTGCATCATCTGCGTACCATACAGAATCACAAGGGGCTTTAGAAAGATTTCATTCTACCCTCAAAACAATGATTAAGACATATAGTGTTGAAAATGGAAAAGACTGGGATGAAGGAATACATTTGCTTTTGTCCAGATGAAGGAATACATTTGCTTTTGTCCACAGAAAGAGAGTCAGTACAGGAATCACTGGGCTTTACTCCATTTGAACTTGTATTTGGTCACAGAGGGACCTTTGACCTTGTTAAAAGGAACGGTGGATTGATGGGGATGTACAAGTTAACTCGTTAGACTATGTTTTGAAGTTCAAAAATAAACTACACCAAGCCTGTAGTCTAGCGAGACAAAACTTAAAGATTTCTCAAAACAAAATGAAGTGTTGGTTTGATAACAGGGCTTGCGAAAGAAAATACCAGGTGGGAAATAACGTGCTTGTCTTATGTTGACGAATCCACTTCAGGTGAAATTCGTATGACATAGTCTCCCAAATTAATGATGTGAATTATGTTATTAAAACACCCAACTGACTTCAACTAACACAGGTGGTACACATAAATATGATAAAGCCTGTTTTGACAAGCAGGTGCCATCTGTGTGTGTTGTTGTCAAAACAAATGAAACTGGCAACCCTGAGAATGAAACAATTGACTCGTCTGAGACTTTTCACAAGCCAAACATGGTCCCAGTTAGGCTAATGAACTCGGTTGTTCCAGAAAACATTGCTAACAAGTTGTCTCATCTGTAGCCAAAGCAACATCCACAGCTGAAGGAATTAATTCTGAAGTTTAAAGATTTATTTCCCGATGTCCCCAAGCAAACCACGGTCGCAGTATATGATGTAGATGTTGGTGAAGCCAAACTGATTAAACAACACCCACTTCGCATGAACGTAGAAAAGTGTAAATTGGCTGACCAGGGAATTGAGTATATGCTGGAGAATGGTATTATTTGGCCTTCAAAATGAGATTGGAGTCACCCTGCATTATTGTGCCCAAACCTGATGGTAGTGTTAGATTTTGCACTGAATATAGAAAGGTAAATGCAGTAACAAAAACAGATGCCTATGCTATCCCTAGAGTGGATGATTGCATCGATGAGGCTGGAAAACCCAATTTCTTACAAAGATTGATTTGTTGAAAGGGTATTGGTGTGTTCCATTGACGGACAGAGGTAGAGAAATTTCTGCATTTGTGACACCATCTGGGTTGTATGAATACAATGTTTTGCCTTTTGGAAGGAAAAATGCTCCAGTAACAACCCAGAGATGTTACTTAACTTGGCTAAGAGTGAATTTGGCCATGCCAGTGTGACCTGTCTTGGCTATGTTGTAGGTCAAAGCAAGTTGGCTCCTGTTCAGGCAAAAGTCCAGGCAATTTCTCAAGTTCTTATTCTGACTGCTAAGGCTCTTAGAAGGTTTCTGGGAATGGATGGATGTTACCGTAAGTTCTGTAAGAACTTTGCTGCTATCGCTCTGCCTCTGACTAATCTCCTGAAGAAGGGTGAAAAGTTTATTTGGACTGAGCCTTGTCAGAAGGCATTTGATTGATTGTTATCAGTATTTCAGATTAGGCCAATCAATGTAGTGCTGTCAGCAAATTTAATTAGCAGATTGGAGCTGTGGGTGGCAACACAAGTCATGGGTGCACAGAGAGTAAAGGAGGGGGCCAAAGTGACAACCCTGTGGGGTATGTGTGCTGAGGGTCAGAGAGACAGAGGAGATGGAGCCCACTCTTACCACCTGCCGGTGATCTGACAGGAAGTCCAGGATTCAGCTACACAAGGCAGGGTGAAGGCCGAGGTCTCTGAGCTCCTTGTCGATACTTCACGCCTTTGTATGGCTACTGCTCTGCCGATGACTGCAAGGAACTGCAGAGAACATCAGAGAAACAAGCCTCCACTCCATGGACTCTTCCTACACTTCCCCTCCATTGGAAAAGCAGGCCATGTACTCAAAGAACCTCATTACCTGGACATTCTTGCTGCAAACCCGCTCCCCCATCGGGGAAGAGATACAAAAGCCTTAAAGCGCGTAACACCAGGCTAAAGGATGGCTTCCTGTCTGCAGTTACAAGCCAAATGAATGATAAAATGGACTCGGCCTCACAATGTAACTCGACGTGACCCTGCACCATATGTCTATCTGCACTGCACTTTCTCTGCAGCCATAATGCTTTGTTACAGTGAGTGTTTTGTCGTATATCAGCTCAATGTACTGTTGTAATGTATCTGTCTGTGTGGATGGTACGTCAGGCAAGATTTCCACTGTAGCTCAGTACATGATGATAATAAATAAATTTCCCATTTTAATTGTGTGGAAATATTAGACAGACTGAGCTTCTGCTCTGGAACCACAGAAGGAAACTGAACTGTTGTCATTCCTGTGGAAAGCAAATATATGGAAAATGCTTCAATCTCACATTACGATCTGCGGTAACTGGGATCAGGTGACCGGTGGTGGGTCTCCCATATCAATATCAGAATCAGGTTTAATAGCACCGGCATATGTCATGAAATTCGTTGTCCCTGCGGTAGCAGTAGAACCTAATTCATAACAATAGTTTTTAACAATTGTGATTTAAAATAAGAATATACATATATAGTACAAAAATAGAAAAAAAATTAAAGATATAATAAACTATCTTAATTGTGTGGAACTATTTGACTGACTGGGTTGTTGCTTTGGAAATTCTAAGGTGAAGCTGAATTAAACTTTTCACATTTATGAGAAGCTCAGATAAATAGAAAAGGCTAAATTCTCACATAAATGGGTCAGATACCCAGAAACATTGGCTGCACTTCAGCGCCTCAAAACATTGGAATGAAACATGCAGAAAGTATTGCAGAGAAAAAGACATTGTCCACCCACAACGAGAGGATGTGACAGATCCGGATCTCACTGCCTTGTCTGAACGGGCGAAAGGTGAAGCTACACGGACACGTAGAGCAGTGACCCACAGATACTGCAGATCTGCAGAAAAACGAACAGGAAACGGGATCAGGTGACGGGTGGAGGGTCTCCCACCTGAACCGGTGACTCTGCTCCTCTCCCCTCACACACTGCCCGACCCATCTAATTAGTTTTAATTAGTTTTGCTACAACAAGTGTATGGGACATTGGAAAAAAAGTTGAATTTCCCCATGGGGATGAATAAAGTATCTATCTATCTATCTATCTATCTATCTATCTATCTATCTATCTATCTATCATCCGCCGCATTCCCCACATTATTCCATATTTACACCAGATACATGTCTACTTTTCCACACCATATCTTCCCCGATCCCTTTCCCTCCACCCCCAGGTCACAGAGTCACCGGCTCAGACCCAAACAGGAAATGTTCACGTTTCATTTAAATCAGCTCTGTGTTTATAAACACTAATTTCTGTTCACATTCCTCCGGACTCAGTGGACAGGAACACAGAAACATCAAATGAGAAACAGCAGGAGGCCATTCAGCCCCTCTAACCATCAGCAAGGTGGCGGCTGCTCTCCCATCTCAGCCACATGTTTCTGTCCGATCCTCATTTCCTCGATCCCTTCGGTCTCCACACATCTGCCGGCCTCACTTTTATGTGAGGACGATCACCGAGTCTTCACTGCCCTCTGTGGAGGGGATTTACAGACATTCACCACCCTCGGAGTGGAGACATTTCCCCTCATTACAGTCCCGGACAGTCCATCCCTGTTTCAGAAACTGGGATCCCTGGTTCAGCCGGTGTTTGCCCCCAATGTGGTGAATCCCTCTGCTCGCCACCACCGTGGGTTCAGACATTTCCACAGATGAGCCCCTCCTGTCCCCACCGGGACAAACATCCTGTCCGCCCCCTCTCTCACCATCTTCATCCTTTCAATAAAATCCCCCCGGGGAACCAGCATCAAACCGACGGGCCGAGCGGTCTCCTCCTACCTCTCAGCGATACATCAGACTCCAGCCGCAGGAGACGCTTCACAAACGCCCCCAACTTCCCTCGGAGGGAAATGGAAATAAATCAGAAAGCGGACATTTACTTTGAGGTTTTCTCCGCTCTGAGGAGGCGGTCGGCGCTCGAGCGGGAGACGGACTCAGCGGGGTAACGCCCACTCGGCCTGTCCGCCTCCGCGAATGGTTGTAACCTGTGATTGACATCGCTTCGCACCAATGGAAATGGCGCAGCTCCTGAATCCTCTGTAGACAGCGGTGCGGGGGGGGGGGGGGGGGGGGGGGGGCTGGTCACGTGATTATTAGCCCAGCCGTTAAACCGATAAAGCTCGAGCACAGCAGCGCGTGGGTGACGTAAGACACCGCGCACGTGAGGGCAGATCCCGGTGTCGGGAGCCCATGTGTGACGTCAGTCACACGTGGGGGGAGGAGCTGTGTGACATCACCTGTGGGAGAGCGCTGGCATTTAAAAGCACCTTAATGGACTTTTCAGTGGGACAACAACATTAATGACGGGTTTCATCACTGAATCCAGTGTTGTGGGATGTAAAGTCCCCTGTTATGTGTCCGGCTGTGCCGTGTTGTTGGTGGAGTGGGCAGCGTGGTGTTTGTCTCGATTCGGGTCACAACACCAGAATTGCCAGCGGGGTCCACACACACTGTATTAGTCAACAGAAAACCTCTCGTCCCTGCAGTCTTTGTCATCTGGTAAACTCAACACCCTGACAGTGTGGACCATAGATACCCCTGCCTCTCAGAGTCAGGGAATCACTCAGACAGCTGATCGCTGAGAGGAATTATATTTATTGGTCATTAAAGTTCGCCCAGATTCGTTTGGACGGATTTGATGGGGAGTTCGGGGGTTTCACAGTGGACGGCTGTCAGAAATAATCCTACACTCTGAGTCTCAGCAAACTGCAAAGCGGCAAAGCTTTATTTTTCACGAGTCTGCAGAGTCGGACCCAAAACTGCTCCAGCAGTATTGAGCCCAGAGCATTACATTTCACTTCCTTTTATACAGTTTCAAGTAGGTTATCACGTGTCCCTCAGTTGCTGTATCATTCCTACAATTATTCATAGTCAGCTCCACTCTCCCCCTCCCCACAGGCTTGTACATTTCGGGGGTCACATACACATTTTCTCATATCCTCTGTCCTTGGAGTTAGCCATCCGCAGAGCCATGTCTGCCAAGTTTTCAAACACTTATCGGCCTTGGAGTTAGCCACAAGAGTACAGCTTATCTCCATCTGTTCCATCCACCTCCGCTCTCAGCTCCTAGCTTAATGACTCCTTTTTAGTTCTTCATGATTACCACAAGGTACAGATTGTACCTATACAGTTTTGCAAGAATCTTATATCCTTATTTAGCAATGTGTCAGCATATGTTTTGTAAGCTTAGATCTTAGCACAGTCTAACCTTAACCCTTTCTCTTCTTACAATTCCACCCTTTTTCTTTTTAGAGTGTGCTAAGGATTTGTCCAGGGATTCCACTCTTTCAGTTCCCTGCCTCGTTGCAACAGCATTTTAGCCGGGTCAGCTGGGTTCCCTGGCTGCATTACCTGTACTACTACTCGCGTTATTAATGCTCTCAAGCAGGGTATTAAGCATGGTAATATGATTATCATTATGAGTATTCCGCCAAATATTAACAGGGCTATTCGCCACCAGCTTCCTCCCAGCAGACTATCCAGCCAACTCAGGTTCCCTAAGGATCTCCAAGTTTGTACTGGCACATGGGCCAACTTCCGAATTTTGTCGGATATTTTCAACACTGCCTTTCCATTATCATTTATCTTTAGGCAACAGTTTGTCAGATTGAACTTTCCACAGACCCCTCCCTCGGAGGCCAATAGGTAATCCAATGCTAATCGATTTTGGTATATGGCTGTTCTCATCTGGCTTTGCTGCTCAGCCAGCAATTCCAGAGCCAATGCGGTTTGGTTGGTGATCACCTCTACTACAGCTTGTAGGCGTATTATTCGATTTAACATATATACCGGGGTTCGGTAACCCCATGACCCATCCTGGGCCCAAGTTGCTGGTCCGTAATATTCAATGATGCGTGCTGGAGGCCACTCGTCGCCCCATTCTCCCACCTTTATCTCCCGCTTCTCCCTTCTCAGTGAGTCAAATAACTTGATTCCCAATTCCCTATCTTCATCCTGGGGTAGGAGGAAGAACTCTGGCCTTATAAGGCCTAAGAAACAAACTCCTCCCCATCCTTTCGGCAATTTGGTGTATGCCTGATTCCCACAAATCCAGAACAGACCTTCTGGGACAAATCCTCCTTTCTTTGCTTTCCGCCAGGCTTTCCAAACACTGGGAATTCCTTCGTACGGGTTATGCCCACTGCAATTCCAGATTCCCGAATTGTTTCCCATAGCCGTACAATTGTCCTTTGCCCCTTTAGTTATGTACCAAGTCGGCTCCTCGGGCCACCAAGTGGCATTATTTTTTGTTTTAGCCAACTTTATACTCTGACATGGGCTTTCTCCTACTTTCACCTTCCCTTTTCTTTCTACACATACTTGTCCTTCCGGATAGTTTGTTAACTTCCATTCTTGCGTCCTCCCAGTCCTTTTCTTATCCCAATCATGAGCCAATAGCTCCCACACACTCAAACTCTCACCTATCCATGGCCATTGCTCGCTCATGTGGGGTCCCCCACAAACCCAACAGTCACTTACATTTAAACTTGTAGCTATTCGAGTTGCTAAGTCTATAAACAGGTTTTCCTTCATTTCCGGTCTTGTTTTTCCATAGGTTCCCCATTCTTCTCTGACTCCACCAAACTCTGCCCTTCCTTTTTCTTCCCTTTCACATATCCATTCTGTCTCAGGGCATGTACTTTCTCGTACACTCCAACTTCTCCCTTCTCCTTTTTCTTCTCTCACTGATCCACCGGGGTATCCCCTGTTCTTTCTCAGGGTATATTTTATTCCTCCCTCTTCACATTCCTCTTTTTCTTTTCCATAACATTGGTCATTTACATGTGAATGTGACACAAGGGCCCCGGGTCGTTCTTTTCCTTTCTCCAAAACTCGGTTCCTACACTTGTCACATTTCCCTTCTATTTTTCCCACATACAGAATTAAATATATTACAGTCAATAATGTAACAGTCCACATTGAGTTCATTTTTGTTGCCTTTTCAGTTTCACCACCAACGGTTCTTCACTGGGAACACAGGTCCACTCCGTGTGTCCCTCAGGCTTAACTGGTCCCTTTATTCTGGATGCGTGGGTCCACCCTTTCTCTTTTGTTCGTACGGCCGCCTCGGTGGTTAACAGGACCTGGAAAGGGCCTTCCCACTGTGGTTGTAACTTCTCCGGCTTCCAGGTCCGTACCAGAACCCAATCTCCAGGCACGATCTGATGTAAAGCAAAGTCGAGCGGCGGAGTCTGGGCCAAGAGACCCTTCTTCCGCAGTTCTGCAAAGGAACGAGATAGTGCCAGTAAATAGTTCCTTATAAAAATATCACCCCCTTGTAGCGTGGGGTACCCTTCTACCTTATTCCAATACGGGAGTCCAAACAGCATTTCATAGGGGGAGATTCCTATATCCTTCCTGGGTGCTGTTCGGATTCTTAACAGGGCGATGGGGAGACACTTAGTCCAGGGTAACTTGTTTTCTAGCATTAATTTGGTCAATTGCGCCTTTAAGGTACTGTTCATCCTTTCCACCCGTCCCGAACTCTGGGGATGCCACGGGGTATGGTATTTCCATTGGATACTCAATGCATCACAAATCAACTGGTGCGTCTTGGAGGCAAAGTGTGTCCCTCTGTCCGAGTCTATGGACCCCATGATCCCATATCTGGGGATTATGTTTTCTAGTAGTATTCGGGCTACTGTAGGCGCATCGGCCTTTGTGGTCGGGTATGCTTCCACCCAGTGGGTAAAATGATCCACTATTACTAACAGGTACTTCCATCTCTGCACTGAGGGTAGTTCGGTAAAGTCGATCTGGACTCTATGGAACGGTCTCATGGCCAGTGGCTGGCCACCTCTTGGAGTGGATCGCATCACTTTCTTGTTTATCCGCTGGCACGTCGGACATCCAGTTATCTCTTGCTGGGCCAGTGTGTATATTCCTTTGCATACATAGTCCCTCAGAATTGTGTCGCACATGGCCTGTACTCCCCAGTGGGTTTGATGGTGCAACTGTTGGAGGATGTTGCGGGTTACTTCCTTATTTAGTACCTGTCTCCCATCCGGGACCGTCCATTTACCATCAGTGTCTTTTCGGGCTCCTAGTTGGTTCATGCTATCAATCTCTATTTGGGTAAACATAGGTTGTTTAGTAAGTCCTTCCCTCACTGGTATCAAGGTCAGGAGTTGGATCGGGTCTTCAACGGCTGCTCGTTTGGCCTCCCCATCGGCTAGACGGTTCCCTACTGCTTCAGGTGTTGATCCTTTTTGGTGTCCGGGTACATGTACTACCGCAATCTCAGTTGGTAGGGCCAGGGCTCCCAATGTCATACTTATCATTTGCTCGTGTGCCAGTCCCTTTCCTCTGGCCGTTATCAGTCCTCTTTCTTTCCATATCTTCCCAAAGGTATGTACTATCCCATAGGCGTACTTAGAGTCAGTGTATATTGTTCCGATCCTCTTCTCCAATATCCTCAGAGCCCTCTGGAGTGCGTATAATTCGCATGACTGGGCCGACCAGTTTCCCGGTAATCTCCCGGACTCCACTATTCTTTCAGTCTCTCCGTCAATGATGGCATATCCGCTGTGCCGTACTCCATCAATACATCGTGAGGATCCATCTATATACAATTCCTGTCCTTCTCCCAGGGGAACTTCCTGTAAGTCCTCCCGGCTCTTTGTTTGCAAGTCCAACAATTCAATACAGTCGTGTTCTGACTCCTTTTCTTCTAGTCCTCCATAGAGGAACTGGGCTGGGTTGCAACTGGAATCCTTTGCGAAGTTTAGGTCTTCTCCGGTCATCAGTATAGTTTCGTACTTTAGAATGCGGGAGTCAGTGAGCCACCGATGTGCCTTCTGGGCTAGTAGGGTGCTGACCGAGTGGGGAGAATGCACTGTGATCTTCCCTCCAAAGGTTAGTTTCCGGGCTTCCTCTACCAATACCGCTGTCGCTGCCACTGCTTGGATACAGGTGGGCCATCCACGCGATACCGGGTCTAACATTTTTGACAGGAAAGCCACGGGTTGCCGCTTTCCTCCTCTTAGTTGGGTGAGTACCCCTTGGGCCATTCCTTCGGCATTGTTGACGTACAGCTGGAATGGTTTTTCCAGGGCTGGCAAGACTAACACCGGAGCACGGATCAATTGCCCCTTGATATAGTTGAATTTTTGCTCCTCTTCCTTTGTCCATTTTACTGTTTGCTCATCTTGCCCGAGTTTATCATACAGAAATTTCACCAGGGGAGTATAATTCTCAATCCAGATTCGACAATACCCCACTAACCCCAGGAACTGTCGTATCTCCTTCTTGGTACGAGGTAGCGACATCCCTGTTATTCCAGCTATCCTTTCTGGGGTAATGCTTCGCTGTCCCTTACTGACCCGATGTCCCAGATACCTTACTTCCTTTTCCACGAATTGTAACTTTTTCTTGGAGACCCGTAGCCCCTTTTTCCCTAGGAAGTTCAGTAATCTGATGGTATCTTCCTGCACCCCTTTCTGTGTTGGCCCGGATAGTAATAAATCATCCACATACTGTAGCAGTTGGTTCTCTGGAGCACATTGGAATTCCGCTAGTACTTGCTCCAAGACCTGCCCGAATAGGTTAGGTGACTCAGTGAATCCTTGCGGCAGGACCGTCCATCTGAGTTGTCTTTTCCGCCCTGTTGTAGGATTTTCCCATTCAAACGCAAACATGTCCCGACTGCTTTCTTCTAGCGGGCAACTCCAGAAAGCATCTTTTAGATCTATTACACTGAACCATTCATGGTCAGGGGAGATTTTACTCATCAGGGTGTACGGGTTGGGTACTACCGGGTATCGGGTCTGGACTACTGCATTTAGACCCCGCAGGTCTTGTACCATCCGATAAGTCCCGTCCGGCTTTCGCACCGGGAGGATGGGGGTATTATATGGCGACATACATTCTTCCAGCAGTCCATCTGCGATCAGCCCTTCAATTACCGGCTGCAGCCCTTTTCTTCCTTCCATCGCAATGGGATACTGCTTCCTCCTTACTGGGCGACCGTCCGGTAGCAAGGTGATCTGTAGAGGGCTGATGTTCAATCCTCCCCTATTTCCCTCTCTATACCACACCTCGGGCTCTATTTTCTGGTCGTCCTCTTCTTTTAATGCGAATAATTTTACTATTATTTCTCCATTGTTCGGCACTGTTCCAATGCCCAGTTGCACTTGCAGGTCCCTTCCTAATAGGTTGAATCCTGCCGAGGGCAGCAGGAGAAGGTCTTGCCTTGTTGCCCTATCTTCATATCCGACTTCCACATTGTCCACAATGGACACTTGTATCGTTTTTCCTCCGATACCGGATACCTTCATTACTCTTGTTCCTGTTCGGGCGCCGGGAGGTATCTGGATTACACTGGATCTTTCAGCACCCGAATCTACCATAAAGGTTGTATCTGACCCTTGGGGACCTAATTTCAGATTTACCAGGGGTTCCTGTCGATAGTTTCTTCTCCCCAAGGGTAGGAACCCCCGACCCCCCTAGTCTTCGTCCTCCATCATGGCATATGACCTGACCTCTCGCCGATACTTAGGACATTCCCGTTTAAAATGTCCTTCCTCGTTACAGTGGAAGCATCTTAGAGTCCTTCGCGTTTTCCTTCCTGGTTCTTGGCCATTGCCTCGGTCTGACCACGTTCCCCTCTTTTCCCTGTTTTCTGTGGTTACTTGCTGTACTGTCTGAACCATTATCCTAGCGGTCTTTTTCTGTTTCTCCTCGTCTCTTCTTACAAACACCTTCTGCGCTTCTCGCAGTAATTCACTCAAGGGTTTTGAATTCCAGTCCTCTATCTTCTCTAGTTTCTTCCGAATGTCTGGCCAGGCTTTCGATACAAATTCTACCCTAATTAGCTGTTGTCCCACCTCTGTCTCCGGGTCTACCCCCGCATATTGTTGCATATTTTTCCGAATTCTATCCAGGAAGTCAGTTGGGGTCTCATCGGGGTTCTGGTGGCTTCCAAATGCCTTATTGAAATTATGACCCTTGGGGACCGCTTGTCTTATTCCCTTTATCAGGAATTCCCTCATGTCTCTCATGTTTCCTCGTCCTTCAGGAGTCTGTTTGTTCCAGTTTGGCTCCGTGAGGGGAAACTTAGGTGCCCCTTCGGTAGTCTTTTCTTTCTCCCACATAACTATAGCCGCTTGTCTTATCATTTGTCTCTCTTGGGTTGAGAATAACGTCCCCATGATGGAATACATTTCATCCCAGGTGTATATATTAGGCCCGAGGAACTGATCCAACTGTTCAGCCAGTCCCATCGGATCTTCCAGGAGGTTCTTCATTTCTTTTTTAAAGGTTCTTACCTCAGTGCTGGTCAGGGGAACATTCACATACCCCGTTCCCCCATCAGGTCCACTCATCGGGACCTCCCTTAAGGGGCATAACTTGGGCTCCTCTTCCTTTTTCACCCGTTGTCGTGTCCGGGAGCGCGTCATAATAAAGGGGGGTCCTGATTGTGGTGGATTCCCTTCCTCCCACTTCTTCCTTTCTTTTTCTAACCACTCATCGTATTCCTCTTTTCGTTTTTCTTCTTCTTCCGCCCATTCTTCCCGTTCTTTTTCCTTTTCAGCCTCCGCCTCCCGTGCCGGATCGTCCGGTTGGAGGGGGGCAGAGGGAGCCGCCTCCGGTTGTTCAGGCCGGGGCACGTAAGGCGGAGGTAAATGATTCAATACTTCCCAAGGAGGTTTCTCCTTGTTCTTTGTTTCCAATTTGTAACTTCTGGCTGAGTCTCCTGGCCCCGAAACCCAGCAAGAGGCGTATTCACTTTCTTCTTCTTTTACATTTGGCTTAGAGTTTACATATATGTTTAAGGCCTGTCTAACCCAATCCTCATCTGACCCAAATGGTGGCCACCATACCGAGGACCCTTTTATTGGCTGTTTGGACCATGATTTGCAATATTCTACCATTCTCTTTTTCTGCTTTCCCTTTGTTCGTCCATATCCCCATCCTGCAAACATTCTACCGAGGGGGCTATCAGGAGGTACCTTCGGGAACAAACCCGAACTCTCCGGCTCCTCTTCCTTTGAGCTTCCCCCTCCCATTATTCCCTTCCCGGCCCGGTTCTTTTTACTCTAGGTGTCGTCACACCTAGTTTACCCGGTCACACCCACCTAGATCTCAGTTAGCTAGTCTCACTTACCCGGTGTGCCGTAGAACCGTCTCCTTTCCTCCCTGCTTTGCCGCCTTGCGCTGTCCGGATCTCACTCGCTCAAGCCGTTTCAGACGACGAGCAAGGAATCAGGGACTGCCGAACTCGGCAGGGTGCACCTTCTCCGATGTCCTTCCTCTCGCCCTCCACGACCGGAGTGGGGATCCCGGACGAGACCCCCAGCTGTCAGAAATAATCCTACACTCTGAGTCTCAGCAAACTGCAAAGCGGCAAAGCTTTATTTTTCACGAGTCTGCAGAGTCGGACCCAAAACTGCTCCAGCAGTATTGAGCCCAGAGCATTACATTTCACTTCCTTTTATACAGTTTCAAGTAGGTTATCACGTGTCCCTCAGTTGCTGTATCATTCCTACAATTATTCATAGTCAGCTCCACTCTCCCCCTCCCCACAGGCTTGTACATTTCGGGGGTCACATACACATTTTCTCATATCCTCTGTCCTTGGAGTTAGCCATCCGCAGAGCCATGTCTGCCAAGTTTTCAAACACTTATCGGCCTTGGAGTTAGCCACAAGAGTACAGCTTATCTCCATCTGTTCCATCCACCTCCGCTCTCAGCTCCTAGCTTAATGACTCCTTTTTAGTTCTTCATGATTACCACAAGGTACAGATTGTACCTATACAGTTTTGCAAGAATCTTATATCCTTATTTAGCAATGTGTCAGCATATGTTTTGTAAGCTTAGATCTTAGCACAGTCTAACCTTAACCCTTTCTCTTGGAATTATATTTATTGGTCATTAAAGTTCGCCCAGATTCGTTTGGACGGATTTGATGCGGAGTTCGGGGGTTTCACAGTGGACGGCCGAACTGTCTCCGTTGTCCAAACATCCTTCCAGGTGAGGCGACACTTCACCTGTGAATCTTCCGGGGTCGCCCGTTGTGTCCGCTGCTCCCGATGCGGCCGCCTCCACACTGGTGATACCGGCTCCTCCGCGGTTGTGCGGGGTAGGGGTGTTTTTATCGGGTGTCGATATTATTGTTCCCTTTTGTGCGGGAGGTGTGGTTTTTGGGGTTTGAAGATTGGGATCCCGTACTTCTTGATCCGGGGGGTGGGGTAGGTTTGATTTTTCTCTGTGAACGACTTTCATTCTCTTTCTTTGTTTCGTGGTTCTCTGGAGAAGAAAAAAAAACAGTTGTTTATGGATATCTGCTTTAATAATAAACTAACCTTTGAACTATCCGCTCCGAGCGGGACTTCCCGGTGTCCAAACATTTTCATTCCGGTTTCCATTCCCGTTGCTACCCGGCCTGCTGTGTTTGGCCAGCATTTTGTTTGTGTTGCTTTGGATTTCCAGGATCTGCAGACTTTGTCGTGTTTGTGATTTTCCTCTCCGTTGTCCCTCCGGCCTCCGGCCACTGGTGGCGCTGTGCGGATCTCCGGCCACTGGAGGCGCTGTGTGGATCGCCGGCCGTCGGCAACAATTAGCAGACCTCCGGCCACCGGTGGCGCTGTGTGGATCTCCGGCCACTGGTGGTGCTGCGGAGAAACGCCTGTGAACGCATGCGCGGTGCCGACTGCAGCTGTTTGGCGGTTCTCTGATTCGAGCAGGGGTGAGTAGGGAATGATCTCGGTGTTGTGTAAATGTGGGCCGGTTGCATTGGGAAAGAGCCGGGTCCGAGCTCTACCGGACGGCTGGAGCAGGGGTACAGTGGCAATTTTTTAGCTGCCGGAGCTGTACGGGGGGGAGGAGGTTGGTTGATTGATAAGTTCGCGGCCTGAAGTTATACAGCTCTCGGTACCTGCACGTGTAGTTCAACTCTTTGAGTGATTATGCAGAAAGTTTGAAACTAATAACTTTTGTGGTATTTCTGTTTCAGATAATTGAAGATTGCTAGGTTTTGTAAAATTGAATCCTTCCACCTTAGGCCAGGAACTTATCAATCACCCCTAGTTTGTGACACCCAATTTGTGTACCTGCTCCTTTCATGTACTGAACAACTTCCTTGCCCCATTCGTGTAATGAGCAGGTACACAAATTGGGTGTGACATATATAGGGCTTCTTGTAACGTCAAGCAGTAAACCAAGATGAAAGAAATATATGAATTCTAGAGCTCCACAGAAATATAGTGATAGCTAAGATATTAACAAGATTATAGCCTATCACTACATTTCAGTGTATAACTGGTACAATTAAACATATAATACTTAATTTAATAATATGACAAAGTATTGCACGGTTGCACTTAACTGATTATCATAGAATATAATTATCAAGCAAGTAAAATAACTTTGTTTGCTTAGAAGCCAAAGGGTTGTTAGTGAGAAAAATTTACTTTAGGATTAGCGAGTAATCCACGGACCACCACAAATGTAGCCTCACTAATATGACAGAGTCAGAGCAGACGGCAGGGCCCGCAGCGCTTAGCAGTGTTCCTCAGAGGTATAAAAATAACAGAAATAAAGCAATTCATTTTTTTTATACTTATAGCCCCTAAATTGGAACCAAGTAATCAACTATGAAAAAAGAACATCTGATGAACTATTGCTAAAGCCAGGAATATTGCTGAATATTAGTCTCAAAAGTGGTAGGTTGGCAACTCTGCCTCGTACCGTTTCTCTCGCAGAAATGGTTGGACAGGAAGTGTACCTGTGAGTGTCGATACTCACAATATCCTCACATGATGGGTGTTACATGGTTAGAACTATACAGACCCTGTTTAGTCTTTAAATATATAAAAAGTTAAAGAAGCTTGAATCTTTATTATTATTGCATCTATATGAATAGAAAATATTGAATTTTGAAAGTGATAAATGTTAACGAGAGGAGAGCAACCATTTGGGAGGTTTGGAAATGTGTTTTGTCTCATTCATTGCCTCACTAAATTATTCTTCTTCCCATCAACACAAAGAGAAAAAGAGCCTCTTTCCCATCAGCTACAGTTGGTGGAGCGAGGCCAAGGGGTTGATCCACTATTAATGATAGTTGAAATGACGTAAAACCAGCTTAAAGCCGAGAAATGTCTTTTTTTTCCATTTGACTTGTAAAGCAAAACTAAATTTATCCAGGTGTAGAAGAGGATTTTGGATGATTAGCTTGTGTATTTCATCAAAATCAGGATGAAGATGAGCGAGCAGTGAATTTTTCTTTCATTATTTTTGACTTTTAAACTTGGGTTTCTGTGTTCATTCCTTGCTTAATATAGCTCTTTCCTGGAATCCAATGGTACCCATTGGAAAGAGCGGAGAAATGCTTGCACTTCTGTGCAGGTATTTCCCAGCTTCCAAGGACAACGGGTCGAGCGAGAAGGAATATCACAAATACCTAAATTAAAAACAGTCACAGCTCCAGGATTTCACCAAAAACGATCAAATATCCTAATGTTATTAGTGGTATTTTCCCCACCAGCCAACATCCCCTCTTCCCAACCCCTGCTTCTGTAAAATTCCCTCTATTTAATATGCAGCCGCTGTTAAATTCCGTACTTGCTTATTTTGACTTTTTTACAGAGGTGTCGGAGCGGCTCTCCGGTGAGCTCTGGTAGCACTGCACCCCTGAATGTATGAGACAGTACAGTGTTAAATGCAAAACCCTGAGCAGTGTTGATGATCAGAGGGATCTTAGACTCCAAGTTCATCAGTTCCTGAAAGAGACTGCACAGATTGATCGGGTGGTTAAGAAGGCAAATGGCACGGTTGTCTTTATTAGTTGAAGCACTGAGTTCAAAACTCATGAAGTTGTGTTGCAGCTTTGAAAAACTTGTTAGCCCACATCTGGAGTGTTTCATACAGTTCTGGTCACCCCCATTCTCGGAAGGTTGTCGGGGCTTTGGAGAGGGCGCAGAAGAGGTTTACCAGGACACTGCCTGTATTAGAGGGCATGAGCTATAACAAGAAGCTGGACAAACTTGTGTTGTTTTCTCCAGAGCGGCGCAGGCTGGGGTGAGACTGGATGGATGTTTGTAAGATTATGAGAGGAATAGATAGAGTGGACAGACGATGTATTTTTCCTGGGGGTTGAAAGGTCTGACACATTTAAGGTGAGAGGAGATGTGAGGGGCAAGTTTGTTTATTTCCACAGAGTGCTGGGAAGCTGGAGAATATGCCTGGGGTGTTAGACCCCACCAGTCACGTGATCTCATTTGCCCCTCCCATTTTCTGCAGATATAACGATCTCTTTGTGCATGTTCACAATCTCCAGATGGGTGGTCACGCATCCTCCGTGTTGTGTTGGGAAATCTGATGTTGGCCACTGAGTCCCATTAACTTCCCCCAACTCACCTCGTTTCCTGAGGCTCCTCACATTTGTCCTGGAGCTTTATGGCTGTTGTGTCTTCTCCCAGACTGGGGTGGGTGAGAAAGGATAACGACCCAGGTTGTGGGGATCTTTGATTTCACTGCCTGCTTTACCGAGGGACTGGGAAGTCTAGGGGGGAGAGTGGTTTCTGTGATGTGCTGATCTGGATCTAAAGGTCTTACCAGTTTCTCGCAGTCACGGGCGGAGTAGTTACCATGCAAAGCGTGAAGTGTCCGGATGGGAAACTTTCTATGGTGTGCTGATAAAAATTTGGTGAGGGTCAAAGTATATCTGGCAAAGTTCTTGTTATTTTTGCTAATTCTGTCATTTTAGATTTTTTTGTACAGTAGTATGTACTATTCATTCAGTACCTATGTGTTGCTGGAGGACCATCAGTGATTGTCCTTGATCCCTTCTCCCACCTGGGTCCATCTGCTCATCTTGTTCAACCTCTGTCCAGTCTCCTCACACCCCCCAACCCCGCTTCAGTGATATACATCAACCATCTGGGTCATCCTCAGTCCGCCTTGTATCCCACCTCCTCAATGTTATATATCTGCAAACTTTCTTCTAACCCTTGTCTTCATTGTGAAGTGTTCTTTTGCACCTTTGGCCTCGCTGAGTCATTTCCAGAATCGGTTATTGTTAGCTGGAATGCCGGAGGGTCATCAGGTCCCAGTTCTGTTGTGCATTGGTGTGGAGGTGCTAGTTTATGAACAGTGACGGGCTGACACACTGCAGCATTTTACTGGCAGCAAAGGGTACTGGGAGAGTTGGTGCTTGGGCTCTAATCCTGTGATCGGCATTCCAGGCAAATGGAACTGCTGGTGTTCTGGCTTTGACTTTGGTTTGAGCTTCTACAGATGGGGCTGGATGCTCGTCCTGCAATGAAGCAGAAATTTTGAGCAGCTGGACATTGGTTGTGGTGAAATCCCGGATTGCACTACCCAGTGTGAGATGTGTAGAGACTCTTAGGGTCAATGTGTGAGACTCTTAGGGTCGGTGAGTGGCAGATTCAGCTGTGTGAGTCTGTGAGGTTTGGTCCTGGGATATCATAGTTTTTGATCCAGGTAAAGTGGACCCGGGATTGAGCTGTTTGGGCTTGTGAGGTGTTGATCGAGTATTTCTGGTCTGGGATCAGATGTTTGTTTCTGGAGTTCCTTTGGAAGCAATGACTCCCAATCTGAGGAGAGGATGAGTTCCCATTCCATCCTCACAGGGAGAGGCTGTGAGTAAATGGGCTGTTCCGTGTTTACAACAGTAGAAATAGACCGTGAGTTTGGTGTTCAAACTGTGTTTGGAAATCCACCCCCCCCCCCCCTCACTGTCACACAGTGAAAATCAGGCAGCTGTGCTGGAGATCTGCACTAAAAACTGAAAATGTTTGAAGTCATTCTGATGAAATGTTATTAATTGAATTGTATTGTAAGCTGTTCCTTACCTGCTGAGTGTTTCTGGTAATTCCAGTTTCTTTTTATTTCTTGGTTTATATTTCATGAAATGGACCTGTTTTAACCTGGAAATGAAAATGGCTGTGATAGTTTGAAGGCCTCCGTTAGAGTCTCTGCAAGGCTCCCCTCTCCACACCACCGATGTTGTCCAAGGGAAGGGCATTAGAACCCATATAGCTTGGCACCGGTGTCATCGCTCAAGGACACACACGCAGCCTCTGCCAAGGCTCGAACTAGCAACCTTCAGATCACTAGACCAACGCCTTAACCACTTGGCCACGCGCCAGCACATGTGATAGTAGAACAGTATAGAAAGCACAACGTTTCCCTGTCAATTATCCTCGTACCAATTTGTCTGTTATTCCTGGAAATGTGTTCAGTACAGTTGTTACTAACAAGGTTTACATAAGTAATCTCAGGAATGATCGGTGGAGCATTTGATGGTTCTGGACCTGTGCTCAATGGAGTTCAGAGGGACGGTGGGGGTGGTGGGGGGATGTATGGTTAAGTAAACCTACCGAATGCTGAAAAGCCTGGATACACTGGACATGGAGAGGATGTTTCCATTAGACAGGGAGTCTGTGATCTGACAGCACGGTCTCAGAATAAAGATGCTTCCCCTTAAAACTCAGATGAGAAAAATTTTTTGGCCAAAAGATGTCTGATCTGTGGAATTTGTTGCCGCAGAAGTTGGTTGAGGCTGCGATTTGGGTATATTTATGACAGAAATTAATATATTCATGATTGCTGAGTAGCTTCAGGGTTACAGGAGGAAGGCAGGAATATGGTGTTGGAATAAAAATCAGTCGTGGTTGAATGGTGGGCAGACCAGATGGATCGAATCACCTAATTCTGTTCCTGTGTCTAATGTCTTACCATGACTGAATGATGGCTCCTTCTTATCCCGTATTGTCTCTGTCATGTGAGGGACGATAAGAGATTGTTTACTGAGATCATTAAATCTGCCTTCAGTGTTTAAATTTCAGTGAGTTTTGTTCTTAGTAACATTACGCAGAAATGTTTAGTTTTCCTTTTCATTATTAATGTGTTTCATTGTCTCTCTGGTTAAAGTTAGACCTGCGGTGAGAGATTTATTTGAAGAAAAACCCCAACTGGAGGCAAACCACGACTGAAGACGAGGGAACAGCAACAAGTGAACCAGCCCGAGGACTGAGAACACCGACTGGAGAGAACCCATCTGACTCAGGGTTTCCATTGATTCAGTCAGGAGAAAGTTTGGTGAGTCTCATTCACTCAAACACTAGTCCTTTAGACATTACATACCTGTACAAAGGAATGTAGGAAATAGTTGGAGTGAGACTGAATGTGCCCAGAAGTACCAGTTATGCCTCTGTCAGACCCAGTTGCAATCACTCCAGGTCTGGTAATGTGCTTCCAGCAGCCCAGCCCTTTGAAACCACTCCCATTCCCTCACAGTGGTTACTCAGTTCAAGATCTTGCATCCTCTGATGTAGCTTTTGGTCAGTTCTGAGTGGGTAGAGGGAAAGAGAGGGGAGTATTTATGCTGACTGTCTTTCTAAAACAGTATTTGTTTGAACTTGCTGCAAACTCTCTGCCCATACCCTGTACTTTCTCAACCAAATTATTGACATAGATGACAAGTAGCAATGGGCATAACCTCAGGGAACGTCACTAAGCACGGGACTCGAGTCCAAGAAACAGCCTCTCACCATCACCCTCTGCCTCCTACCACTCAGCCATTCCCAGACCCTGGGGCTCTGTAACAAACTCAATGTTAACAGGAAGATTAGTCAGTGATTAAGATGAAGAGAGAATTGTGGCCTCCTGAAAGGACACGCGAGCTGATCTGTCTGATTCATTGGACCAGATCCACCCTCGTTGACAACGTAATTTACCCCTTGCCCATCCACCCAGGTTATGTTACTTCCGATAACCCACAGTACCCGAACCACCCTCCGTCCCGCCAGTGGCCCCACACCCTTCTGACCATTCACCCCACACCAACACACAGACAGGCCCCCTTCACCCACATCCACCCTCCCAGCTTGGGGAACCAGAGCAAACTGATCCCGCAATCTCGACTCAGTGCAAAACTAAAACCAGGGATGCAAGACTGGAGAGCCCGGAGCCTCCAGCTGTCCGGCTCGGTCCCGGCCCTTTCCCACTGCAACCGGTCCTCGATTTTCAAAACCCGAGATTAACCCCTTTCTCACTGCCAACTGAACAGGAGAAACACCCGCATCAGCTGGGGTTGATATTGTACGGCAAGTTGCAGTTGGTCCCCGTATGTGTTAAAACTCCCCGCTGTCGGATATGGAGACCAGAATCGTACGCGGTAAAACCACATAACAATTACAGCACGGAAACAGGCCATCTCGGCCCTTCTAGTCCGTGCCGAACGCTTACTCTCACCTAGTCCCACTTCCCTGCACTCAGCCCATAACCCCCAATTCCTTTCCTGTACATATACCTATCCAATTCTTTTTAAATGACAAAATTGAATCTGCCTCTACCACTTCCACTGGAAGCTCATTCCACACAGTTACCACTCTCTGAGTAAAGAAGTTACCCCTTGTGTTACCCCTAAACTTTTGCCCCTTAACTCTCAACTCATGTCCTTTTGTTTGAATCTCCCCTACACTCAATGGGAAAAGCCTATCCACGTCAACTCTATCAATCCCCACATAATTTTAAATACTTCTATCAAGTCCCCCCTCAACCTTCTACACTCCAAAGAATAAAGACCTAACTTGTTCAACCTTTCTCTGTAACTTAGGTGCTGAAACCCAGGTAACATTCTAGTAAATCTCCTCTGAACTGTGTTGACATCTTTCCTATAATTCGGTGACCAGAACTGTATACAATACTCCAAATCTGGCCTCACCAATGCCTTGTACAAATTTAACATCACATCCCAACTCCTATCCTCAATGCTCTGATTTATAAAGGCCAGCATACCAAAAGCTTTCTTCACCACCACAGGAGATTCCACCTTCAGGGAAATATGCACCATTATTCCTAGATTTCCTCACACTGTCTACAAGCTTTCTCTATTTGTGAACTAACCTCTTCTCTCCTAGTCTCTTCAATTTGATTCCCCCGCCCCCCCATTCATTCTAGTTTAAAGTCTCCCCAGTAGCCTTCACAGATCTCCCCACTAGGATATTGGTCCCCTTGGGTTTCCAGAGCAACCCGTCCTTTTTGTACAGGTCATACCTGCCCCAAAAGAGGTCCCAATGTTCCAGAAACTGGAATCCCTGCCCCCTGCTCCAATCCCTCAGCCACGCATTTATCCTCCACCTCATTCCATTACTACTGTCACTGCCGCGTGGCACAGGCAGTAATCCCGAGATTACTACCTTTGCGGTCCTTCTTCTCAAATCCCTTCCTAACTCCCCATATTCTCCTTTCAGGACCTCTTCCCTTTTCCTACCTATGTCATTGGTACCTATATGTACCACGACGTCTGGGTCCTCACCCTCCCACTTCAGGATATCATGGACGTGATCAGAAACATCCAGGACCCTGGCACCAGGGAGGCAAACTACCATCCGGGTCTCCTGACTGCGTACACAGAATCGCCTATCTGACTCCCTAACTATCGAGTCCCCTATTGCTACTGCCTTCCTCTTCCTTTCCCTACCCTTCTGAGCCACAGGGCCGGACTCTGTGCCGGAGGCACGGCCGCTGTTGCTTCCCCCAGGTAGGCTGTCTCCCCCCCCAACAGTACTCAAACAGGAGTACTTATTGTCAAGGGGTACAGCCACAGGGGTACTCTCTAGTACCTTACTCTTCCCCTTCCCCCTCCTAATCATGACCCACCTGTCTGCCTCCCATGGCCCCGGTGTGACCACCTGCCTGTAACTCCTCTCCATCACCTCCTCGCTCTCCCTGACCAGACGAAGGTCATCGAGCTGCATCTCCAGTTCCCTGGCACAGTCCCTTAGGAACTGCAGCTCGGCGCAGCTGGCGCAGATGTGAACGTCCGGGAGGCTGGGAGACTCCGGGACCTCCCACATCCGACACCGAGAACAGCAAGCTGCCCTCACACTCATAATTCCCAGCATGGAACCGTAATCCCACGGTGGATTTGTTCGGTGACTTGTGAACATACTTGATTAATGACCCTGCAACTGGGGACTGAATAAATAGTTAGTGTAACAATTCTAATCATACATACCATCTCCTTGCCTTTCTTGCTTCCTTACCGCCTCTCTCCCTCCCCCTTCCCTCTTCTCTGTCCCTCTCAGTTACACTGCTACTCGACCAGTCTCCCACTCTCTTTCACCCCTTTTCTCGTGCTCTCCTTCTTTGCCACTCTCTCTACTCCTCTAGTAACAAATCGTACTCCTCTCTCATCTCCTCACTCTCTCATACCTCTCTTCATTTCTCACACTCTCTCCCCTCTATCCATCTGTTTCTCTTACTCTTCCATTCTCTCTCCCATCCCACAATCCCTATCCCTACCCCTATCACCCGCCACCTCACTCTCAATCTCTGTCACCCTCTGTCTTCCCCTCTCCATCTCCTCCTCTCTCACAAACTTGTCTCGCTCACTCACTCACCTCCGCCACTCTGTAACTGCCTCCATTTCCAGCTCTCAACCTCTCTATCTCTCTCCCTACATCCCACCCTCCCCCCTCTCTCAAACACTCTCCCTGCTGGCTCCTGTATCCCACATTGTCTTCCCCTCTTTATCACCCTCTAAATCTACCACTCACCCCACGCGTTCTCCCTCTTCGCTCCCTGTCAGTCCCACTCCTCCTCCTCCTCCTCCCCCTCTCTCCCGTCACACCCCGCACTCTCCACCCCATCCCATACAGTGGTATGCAAATGGTTAGGCACCGCTGGTCAAACTTTCTGTTACTGTGAATAGTTAAGTGAGTAGAGGGTGAACAGGTCTCCAAAAGTCATAAAATTAAAGACAAAACATTCTTTTCAACATTTTAAGCAAGATTAGTGTATTATTAAAAACACAAAATGCTGGCAGAACTCAGCAGGCCAGACAGCATCTATGGGAGGAGGTAGTGACAACATTTTGGGCCTGAACTAGCTTGTTAGGACAATGGCTTGTTCACAGTCATCGTTAGGCCAGGCTATACAAATTGCAAAGCTTTATAAATACCCTGACTCCTCAAACCTTGTCCCAACAATCAGCAGCCATGGGCTCCTCTAAGCAGCTGCCGAGCACTCTGAAAGTTAAAATAATGGATGCCCACATAGCAGGAGAAGGCTATAAGAATATAGCAAAGTGTTTTCAGGTAGCCGTTTCCTCAGTTCGTAATGTATTTAAGAAATGGCAGTTAACAGGAACAGTGGAGGTCAAGTTGATGTCTGGAAGGCCAAGAAAACTTTCCAAGAAAGTTTACTAGAAAGGCAAATCAAAACCCCCATTTGACTGTAAAAAGACCTTCAGGAAGATTTAGCAGCCTCTGGAGTGGTGGTGCACTGTTCTACTGTGTAGCGACACCTGCACAAATATGACCTTCATGTAAGAGTCATCAGAAGAAAACCTTTCCTGCATCCCCACCACAAAATTCAGCATTAGAGCTTTTTCTGACATTGAGGGAGAGGTTGTTTTCTTCACACCAGACAGATGTTGTTCAGACCTCAGATAGAGTCAGCAATCAAATGCTTGAGCATGGTGTGATAAATGTGTTGAGCTGTGGAAATCACGATGCAAGAAGCATCCTAGCAGAGCCAAATGAGCCCAGGGCATGGAATTATGATATCATAGGCATTACTGGGAATTGGTTGCACCCAACAGTCTGAGGGATTCAGAGGAACAAATTTGTAGAGAGTTCACAGACTACACCAAGAAACAATAGTTGATATAGTAAGTGATTTTAACTTTCCATATATTGACTGGGACTCCCATACTGTAAAAGGACTAGATGGGGTAGAGTTTGTCAAATGAGCCTTCATCAGTACGTAAAACATCCGGCGTAGAAGTGTGCAATAAGCTGTTGGGAAACGATCCAGGGCTGGTGACAGAAATTAGTGTATGGGAACACTTCGTGTCTAGTGATCATAATGCCATGAGATTCCAAGTAAATACAGAAAAACAGAGGCCTGGACCTCTCTTGAGATTCTAAATTGGAGAAAGATCAATTTTTATGGTATTTGCAAGGATTTGACAGGTGTGGACTGGGACAGGCTGTTTTCTGGCAAAGGAGTACTTGGTGAGTGGGGGTTCTTCAGAAGTGAAATTTTGAAGGTGCAGAGTTTGTATGTGCGTACCAAAATAAAAGGTGAAAGGTAACTGGTGCAGGGAACCTTTGTTTTCAACTGATATCGAGGCCCCGGATATTTTGTTCCACTAAATTCCTCAGGCTGTTGGGTGCTACCAAGACACATTAAAGACTACAATATCATACTTCCACACCCTGAACTCATCTGACTTTCTTTAGTTGTCTTCTGTTGGTTTCTAAAAGCTTTCCAATGTTTTTTGCTCTGTTATTTGCCCTCTCTTTGGCTTTTATGTTGGCTTAGGCTTCTCATTTCAGCTACAGTTGTGTCCTCCTGCCTTTCCAATGTTTCCACTTCTTTGGGATGTATCGATTACTCAGCTCCTAAGTTGCTCCCAGAAACTCCAGCCATTGCTGCTCCGTCGTCACTCCTACCAGATTGCCCTTCCACTCAAGTGTGGCCAGCTTCTCTGTCACAGAAACATAGAGAAGGTCAGAACAGAAACTCTGGACAATCAGAATGGTAATCTATACGGGAGACAAAATAGATGGCGGAGGTTTTAAGTAGTAGTTTTGCATCCGTATTTACTCAGGAGATGGACACAGAGTCTATAGAGGTGAGGCAAAGCAGCATCAACTTCAGAGACCCTGGACAGATTACAGAGGTGGAGGTTTTTGCTGCCTTAAGGCAAATTAGCATGGATCAATCCCCAGGGCCTGACAAGTTGTTCCCTGGGACCCTGAGGAAGACAAGTGCAGAAATTGTCGGGGTCCAAGCAGAGATATTGAAATAATCCTCAGTGACAGGTGAGGTACTGGAGGATTGGAGGACAGCCGATGTTGTTCCACTGTTCGAGAAGGGCTCTAAGGAGAAACGAGGAAATGTTACATTAGTGAGCTTGACATCAGTTGTGGGAAAGTTATTAGAACATATGTGCAGGAACCGGATATATAAGTATTTGGATAGATGTGGACTGATTAAGGATAGACAGCATGGCTTTGTGCATGGTAGGTCATGGCTAACCAATCTTATAGAGTCTCTCGAGGAAGTTATCAGGAAAGTTGATGAAGACAAGGCAGTGGATGTTGTCTACATGGACTTTAGCAAGGCATTTGACAAAGTCTCATATGGGAGGTTGGTCAAGAAGGTTCAGTCACTCAGCATTCAGGATTAGACAGTAAATTGAATGACACACTGTCTTTGGGAGAAGCCAGAGTGTGGTAGCAGATGGTTGCCTCTCTGACCGGAGGCCTGTGACTAGTGGTTGCCACAGGGATCAGTGCTGGATCTGTTGTCGTTTGTCATCTATATCAGTAATCTGGATGATATCATGGTTAGCTGGATCAGCAAATTTTTGGATGACACCAAAATTGGGGTGTAATGAACAGCGGGGAGGACTGTCATGGCTTGCAGTGCGATCTGGATCAGCTGGAAAAATGTGTTAAGAAATGCAAAATGGAATTTAATGGAGACAAGTGTGGGGTGTTGCATTTTGGTAGGAACTAGGTCTTAAACAGTGACTGGCCGGGCACTGAGGAGTGCTGTAGAAGAAAGGGATCTGGGAATACAGGTCAATAATTCAGTGAAAGTGGTGCCACAGTTCGATAGGGACAGAAAGAAAGATTTTGACATATTGGCCTTCATGAATCAACGTATCATTCCAGATCCCAGCACTGTGCCCAGTTAGAAGGTGATTTCTCTGTCCAACTTGGGTTGAAGTTCACTGTGACAGTGTGATGTCAGATCGCACCTTGGCAACTCAAGTGATCTCATCTCAAATGTTGTCCTTCACCCACTGATGGATTTTTAAATCTTTTTACAGGTTAAAATCGACAAGGAATTTGTCTATGGGAATTCAAACACAGCGCACCAGTTGTGCTGTCTCTGTCTAGATATTTAAGGAGCAAGGGATTCAATCAACCATCCTTCCTGCTCAGACTGTGGGGAGGGATTCACTCGGTCATCTGACCAACTAGCACGTCTGTCATTTTACACAGGGGAGAGACCGTTCACCTGCTCAGACAGTGGGAATGGATTCAGTCGGTAATCTCATCTGAAGGTACATCAGCAAGTTCACACTGGGCAAGGCCATTCACCTGTTCTGTGTGTGCAAAAGGATTCAGTCGGTCTTTCCACCTGTGGACACAGCACTCAGATCACACTGGGCAGAGGCTGGTGATCTGCTGAATTTGTGGGGAAGCATTCACTCGGTCATTTGATCTAATGGCTCACCAGCGAGTTCACACAGGGGAGCGGCCATTCACCTGCTCGGACTGTGGGAAGGGATTCATGTTGTCGTCTCACCTAATGAGACACCAGTCAGTTCACACTGGGGAGAGGCCATTCACCTGCTCAGACTGTGGGAAGGGATTCACTCAGTCATCTCACCTACTGGTTCACCAACGTGTTCACTCTGGAGAGAGGCCATTCACCTGCTCAGACTGTGAGAAGGGATTCACTCGATCATCTGACCTATGGGCACACCAACGTGTTCACACTGGAGAGAGGCCATTCACCTGCTCAGACTGTGGGAAGGGATTCAGTCAGTTATCTGCACTGAAGGTACATCAGCGAGTTCACACTGGAGAGAGGCCGTTCACCTGCTCAGACTGTGGGATGGGATTTACTCAGTCATCTCACCTACTGAGACACCAGTCAGTTCACACTGGGAAGAGGCCATTCACCTGCTCAGATTGTGGGAAGAGATTTACTCAGTTATACAACCTACAGAGTCACCAGCGAGGTCACACTGGGGAGAGGCCATTCACCTGCTCAGAATGTGGGAAGGGATTTACTCGGTCATCTGAACTGAAGGTACATCAGCGTGTTCACACTGGGGTGTGGCCGTTCGCCTGCTCAGAATGTGGGAAGGGATTCACTCAGTCATCCAACCTACATAGTCACCAACACATTCACACTGGGGAGTGGCCATTCACCTGCTCAGACTGTGGCAAGGGATTCAGTCATTCATCCACCCTAGAGAGACATCTGCGAGTTCACACTGGGGAGAAGCCATTCACCTGCTTGAACTGTTGGAAGGGATTCACTCAATTATCTGATCTACAAAATCACCAACGAGTTCACACTGGGGAGAGGCCATTCATCTGTTCAAACTGTGGGAAGGGATTCAGTGATTCATCCGCCCTACGCCGTCACCAACGAGTTCACACTGGGGAGAGGCCGTTCACCTGCTCAGTCTGTGGAAAGGGATTCACACAGTTATCCAGCCTACACAGTCACCAACGAATTCACACTGGGGAGAAGCCATTCACCTGCTCAGAATGTGGGAAGGGATTCAGTGATTCATCCACCCTACGCAGTCACCAGCGAGTTCACACTGGGGAGAGGCCATTCATCTGCTCAGTCTGTGGGAAGGGATTCACACAGTCATCCACCCTATTGGCACATCGATCAGTTCACACTGTGGAGAGGCCATTCACCTGCTCAGACTGTGGAAAGGGATTCACACAGTTATCCACCCTACGCAGTCACCAACGAGTTCACACTGGGGAGAGGCCATTCACCTGCTCAGACTGTGGGAAGGGATTCACACAGTTATCCACCCTACGGAATCACCAGCGAGTTCACACTGGGGAGAGGCCATTCACCTGCTCAGAATGTGGGAAGGGATTCACACAGTCATCCACCCTATTGGCACATCGATCAGTTCACACTGTGGAGAGGCCATTCACCTGCTCAGACTGTGGAAAGGGATTCACACATTTATCCACCCTAGGGAATCACCAGCGAGTTCACACTGGGGAGAGGCCGTTCACCTGCTCAGAATGTGGCAAAGGATTCAGTCAGTCATCCAAACTCCTGGCACACCAGCGAGTTCACACTGGGTAGAGGCCGATTAGAGGCCATTTGGGCGGAACCCGCAGCGTCACGGTGGCAGTCCGAAAGCAGCGTCACAGTGGCAGCCTGACAGCAGCGTCACGGTGACAGTCCGAGAGCAGCGTCACGGTGGCAGTCCGACAGCAGCGTCACAGTGGCAGTCCGAGAGCAGCGTCACGGTGGCAGTCCGACAGCAGCGTCACGGTGGCAGTCCGACAGCAGCGTCACGGTGGCAGTCCGACAGCAGCGTCACGGTGGCAGTCCGAGAGCAGCGTCACGGTGGCAGTCCGAGAGCAGCGTCACAGTGGCAGCCTGACAGCAGCGTCACAGTGGCAGTCCGAGAGCAGCGTCACGGTGGCAGTCCGAGAGCAGCGTCACGGTGACAGTCCGAGAGCAGCGTCACAGTGACAGTCCGAGAGCAGCGTCACAGTGGCAGTCCGAGAGCAGCGTCACAGTCATTGCCAGCAGTTTCTTTACAATACTGTTGGTTAAGAATCGGTGGAGTGTGAAGATCGGAGTTCGGGAGTTAAAGATCGAGGAGAATCGAATTTCGATGGTGAAACGGGTTTGACCTTATTTGATCTTTATTCGAAAAGAATTGGTTGACTGTTCTCATGTTAATCTCTGCGGGATAGCAGAAGATTGAGGACAGTGTGATAAAGGAAAGGTCAGTGCCTTTAAGCCATTACGTTTCATAAAATTCTTTGTGGGAAGAGTTTGATGCCGGGGATCGAAACAAAACGACGTGGAAGAGAATTTAAATCGCCTTAAAAAGTCTCTCCTTTTAAATGGCCTGTGAACATTTTGAACTTTTGGCAACATCGCTTTAAGAACTGTTTGAGCTGCATCGCTTTAAGAACTGTTTGAGCTGCATCGCTTTAAGAACTGTTAAGCTGCCGCACAGCAGCTGATTTCCGGTTACGTTAGTATTTGTTTACTTTTGGGGGGGTTTGTTTTCAGTGTTTAATAAACGTGTTACTTGTTATAAAAACACTTGCCTAACTCATCTGTTCATTGTTGCCTGAATACGTAACACCTTGACTAGACTAATGACTGACATGACTGATTATTTATCACTACTGACTAATAAATAAGAACTATGAACTGCCACACTTGCGAAAATAAAAATAAAAAAAGAAAAAGAAGGTAAGTTGTTTGGTCATTGAATGGAATCCGGTTAAAACCTTCGGGTAGGCGTATTCAGTCCCTTTCAAGTGGGGAAGCTGCACATGGGAGCAAGAACTCCGACCTTACAGTGAAAAACTGGTTGACAGTGAAAATACTGCTTGACAAAACTGTTTGACTAGGAAACAGAAATCTGGGAGCTTTGAGCTGGAACAGCAAGAGCAATAACCTGGAGTCCTGAAAAAGGAAGGAAATCAAGTTTAGATAAAACAACATCAAAGCATCAGTAAAAAGTTGTACTCTCGCCTGTGAACAGCCTGCAGAGGGAATCAAACATGGCTGATCAAGCTATTGGGAAATCAGTTGAGCAATTCAACCTAGAGAGAATAACAGCAAAAAGATCGTTTTCTCGTCTGGCCAACAGTATTACCAGGACCTATGAAGACATGTCTGAAGAGGAGCTCAGAGTGAGTTTCAATAAACTCACAATAGAAGCCGAGAGAGTCATGGAAGCCAATGATGATGCGGAGGCCGGACTCACTGCAGAACGGGAGGTGGAGCTGAACACAGAGAAAGTAACTGTGTCAACTGAACAGCAAAAAGCCGAGCTGGCAAAGACGGCAAATGAGTGTGAGTTGAAACTAAAGGAAATCAGAAGGCTAATCCAGGAGACTCTTTGGACCAACTGGAATTCCACGCTGGAATTAAGGACATTAAGAGGGGATCTCATTGCAACATAGAAGATTATTAAGGGATTGGACAAGATAGAGGCAGGAAATATGTTCCAGATGCTGCGAGAGTCCAGTACCAGAGGGCATGGTTTGAGAATAAGGGGTAGGTCATTTAGGACAGAGTTAAGGAAAAACCTCGAGAGAGTTGTGGGGGTCTGGAATGCACTGCCTCGGAAGGCAGTGGAGGCCAATTCTCTGGATGCTTTCAAGAAGGAGCTAGATAGGTATCTTATGGATAGGGGAATCAAGGGATATGGGGACAAGGCAGGAACCGGGTATTGATAGTGGATGATCAGCCATGATCTCAAAATAGTGGTGCAGGCTCGAAGGGCCAAATGGTCTACTTCTGCACCTATTGTCTATAACTTTGGAAATGTTGAATTGCTCACAGTATTACAAGCAGCAGAGGATGAATGTGAAGACGACGCTGCTGTACAACCCGATGGCCACCAGGAGGCGTATGGCTTCATGCTTAACCACCTGCAAGGACTGGTAAAGACAGCGAAGGAGGTGCATGGTAGGTGGGAATGATGGATCCCGCCAGGGGATCAGAAGCACCTTCAGAGTCACCTAAAGGGGCTGGAACTCCACATCCCCAAGCTGGTTTCCAAGAAGGCCCACTTCATACAGGCAAGGAGAAAGGAGGATGCTGAAAGACTAACACCGACGGCGTTGGGCTTTTCCTCCAATTTTCCCACGCCAGCCATCAGACTGAAACCGACGTCCCTTCCCAAGTTTCGTAGCAGCAGACGTGATTTTCACAGGTGGAGAAAGGACTGGGAAGCACTCCAGAGGCAGGGAGAGCCGACCGGTTCAAGAGAGGTGAAAAAGGTTCAACTGCTGGACAGTCTTGACGACAAAGTCAGAAGAGACATTCGCCTCAAAACTTATAAAACTGCAGATGACATCTTCCGTGTTCTAGAAAACCGCTATGGAAATCGAACGTGCATTGCTAATGCAACAGTGGAAGAGTTACAGAAAATGCCAGCTGTCAGAAATCATCAGCCACGGAAAATAGTGGAATTAATTCAAACTGTGGAGAAGGCACTTCAAGACTTGAGTGACCTTGGAGACACGGGTGCGATCAAAAATCCGCTGGTGACGAGATCAATTGAAAGTAAACTTCCAGAACTCTCAAAAAGGAATGGCCGGTCTATGTCGCTGACAGGGGGAAATGCTGTGGCAGCAGATAATCGGATTGACAGTCTCTTGGGATTCCTCAAAGAGCAAGAGAACATAGATGAGCAGCTCGAGCAACTGAGGGATGAAGAGCCGAGTAGAAGAGAAACCAGGGCTGAGCCAAAACATGACAGAACCAAGTCTACCAAGTCGGGCGACGACCATGCAGGGTGTGTAGTCTGCGCTAGTTGGCGTTGGGGTTCTATGCCACTGTGTTGAATTGACTCATGTGGAGTTGGGAACGATGGCGACTGCTGAGTACATCTTGTTGGGAGTTGGAGCTAATCGATGTTGAACAAGAGTTACTATTATTGAAATTACTGCAGCGCAGAAAAGAGAGAAGCTTTTCCATTTCTTTGTGCAGTCCGTGACGTCCAAACTGATGTTTGTGGAAATTTATTTGCACGAATTTCGTGCCATTTGCACGTCTTTATAGTATACCAATGAAGAGTCGTACAAATGTACATATTTTCTGACTTCCTGACTTAACCTCTCCTCGATTTGGTCCATTTTCCAACATCGAAGCAACAGGGAATCCCTAGGACGAATGTGCTGCTACCAAGCTGACCGATCACAGTTCTCGCGGTCTGTGACGCACAGTTACATTTTCGTAAGGTGCGCATTAGGCTACGGCGTACGGTATGGCCTAGGGTGCCGCGTAAGGTATGCGGCTACGCGGAGCGTACGGCGTAGCTTCCATGGTGAAGCATAATTCAGGCTTCAGTGTGTGGGAAGGGATTCACTCGGACATCTCAACTGCAGAGACACCAGCGAGTTCACACTGGGGAGAGGCCGATCTCATGCTCAGACTTTGGGAAGAGATTCTCTCAGCGAAATCAACCTAATGTGCATGACTGAGTTCACACTGGGGAGAGACCGTTCACGTGCTGTGTATTTTGGAAGCGATTCACTCAGTAATCTAACCCTATGCAACTCTTTCTTCGGCTAACAGCTTAATACAGGGGGTGATATCCCCCCAGCCCGGCCAAACTTAAGAAATCTTGTTTGGGTGGATGCTGTGTGATGTGTCCCCTGTTACAATTCAGTACCTTGAAATAACAAACAGTACACAATATGTGATTAAATGACTGAGATGTATAATTCTTACTTTGACTATATGGTTAGTGAAGTAATCAAAAAGAAAGAAAAAGGGCCCACTCTCTCTTCTTCTCATCTCTCCCCGGCAAAAGACCACGGAAATCTCTCTTCCAGACTCACAAGAAAGAACATTTCTGTCATTGGATAGTCCCACACTCCAAAACCCTGTTATCTCTAGTCGTACCCTAAACATTGCTGCAACAGGGAAGCAAATAACTCAGCAGTGAAACATTGCCGAGAGTCCATTACATCAGCAGTGAAACCTTACAGCATGTTGCACTTACGAACACTACCGGGTTCAAACTGGGGAGAAAGTTTCAATGAGCTGGATGCTGGATATTTGTCCACCACTGTTGCTGAATGCAATTTCGAGAGTGACTGTCGGTGCTGAACTCTGCAGTTATTGCTGCTGCTCACCACACCCAAGTCTGCACCCTGGTCACTGGGCATGGGAGGAGTTCTTCTGCTGCATATTCACCTTTAATGGGACTAGCTCTGTGACAAATAAATCAGCTCTATTTTAATCACTGTCTCTGGTACTTAGTGAATTTATAACACACCTAGTGTACAGTAGAGTGTCAACTCAGGCCGGCTGGACCTGATTCTCTTCCACAACAGATCTTTCAAATCCTCACCTGTTGTTCACCTCTCGCTCTCCCTGTGGTGATGGGTTCCAAATTGCCATCAATCTGGGTGAAGAGGTTTCCCTTGAATTTCCTGCAGACTGAAGAAGTCGAGCTGACTGCAGTTCAGTCTGAGATGTTCTTCGCCCCTCAGATCTCTGGCTGAGGAAGAATGACATTGGGAGTTAACGTCCTTATTCAGGGCTCATTTGTCACCATCTCGTCTGCTCAGATTGTTGGGATGTCTCCCATGGAGGGTCATACTCATTCCACTTGTTCATGTTTTCTTCCAGAGTGGTGATTCATTTTTCTGAGCTGGCCTCTCATTTACGTTTTCTGTTCTGTATTTCTTATCACGATTGCATGTACACACATGGAGTGCTGAATCCTCTTCATTTTGGATGAAAATTTATATGAGGGGTGATTGATATATTCGTGGCCTCAGGTGGAAGGGGTCAATTTCGGAAAACCTAGCACATTTATTTTTCAACGTGGTCCCGTCCTACATTTACACACTTCGTCCAGCAGTGGCTTGCAAAGGTTTGGGCACCCCTGGTCAAAATTTCTGTTACTGTTGTTACGTATTCGGGCAACAATAATATAGATGAGTTAGGCAAGGGGTTTTATAACGAATAACACGTTTATTAAACACTGATAACAAACCCCCTTCAAATGTAAACAAACCCAAACAATGATCCGAGCTCAGCTGCTCAAACAGTCCTTAATAGCGTTGCAGTCCCAAACAGTCTTTAAAGCGGTATTGAAAAGAACTCAGTTCTTAAAAGTGATATGCCGAAAGAAAACAGCATTTTAAAACGACATGCCGACAGTTCAAAAGCTCACGGTACTTTTAAAAGGAGAGACTTTTTAAAACGATGTAGATTCTCTTCCACGTCGATGTCCTTCGATTCCCAGCGTCGAACTCCCACGTCGAATTTTATTAAATATAACAACTTAAAGTGACTGACCTTCCTTCCACAATATTCTCAATCTCCCGCTTTTCCAGCGGAGACTATCGTGAGAATAGTAAACGAAATCCTTCCGAATGAGGATCACACAAGGTCGAAGTCAATCCATCGTCGAAAATCGGTTCTTCTCGATGTCCATCTTCCAAACTTCACTCTCCATCAGCAAAGAAACCGTTGGCTCTGACCTTTTAAACTTTAGGCATTATATAAAACTTCATTTTTAACTAAACTGCGTCATCACATTAAATCACACAGTAACATGAAGTCATCTTGGCAAATCCTGCCACGAACTGCCCCACCTGACAGGGTGGGTCTCCCTTTTATACCATGTAGAAAAAACCTGTCACATGACCTCTACTGGCGGGAAAATGACATCACTCCACCATTACCTCATGTCCAGTATAACTTCAACCCCAGTCACGTGACAAGGGTACCACTGTCACGTGTCACGGGTACGTAACACTGTGAATAGCTCAGCGAGTAAAAGATGACCTGATTTCGAAAAGGCATAAAGTCAAAGATGACACATTTCTTTAATATTTTAAGCAAGATTACATTTTAATTTCCATCTTTTACAGTTTCAAAATAACAAAAAAGGAAAAGGGCCCGAAGCAAAAGTTTGGGCGCCCTGCATGGTCGGTACTTAGTAACAACCCATTTGGCAAGAAACACAGCTTGTAAACGCCTTTTGTAGCCAGCCAAGAGTCTTACAATTCTTGTTTGGGTAAATGTCTGGGTTCAGTCATAAACAGCAAAGTACTGATGTGGAAGTTACAAATCACTATATTACTGGAGTCAAAGAGAGCAGCAGCAATGTAACAGGCCCTTCGGCCCTTGCAGTCAATGTCGACCTGTTTTTGTTTTTACTGCCTAGTTCCAGCTACCTGCACAAGAGCCTCCATACACCTCCCATCCACATCCTCACCCAAATTCCTCTTCAGTGTCTAAATCAAACCCACATCCTCCACTTCCACTGGCAGCTCATTCCACACTCTCACCAACCTCTGAGTGAAGAATTCCCCTTCAGATTCCCCGAAAATAATTCACTTTCACTCTGAACGTATGTCCAATGTCAGGGTGAGAGGGAGGACGGGGCAGAGAGGGAAGACAGTAAGGGGAGGGGGTGGTCTAATGCAGAGAGGGAAACAGAGCAGAGAGATTATACTGAATATCTTTCAGAAAAAGTAATTGTTTGAATTTGCTGCAAACCTACTCTCCATACCCTGTACATTCTTAATCAAATTATTGATCTAGATGACAAGTAGCAATGCGTGATGTTCAAAGTAAATTTTATTATCAGAGTACATATATGTCACCACATACAACCCTGAGATTGTTTTTCCTACAGGAACACTTAGCAAATCTATAGAATAGTAACAGGATCAATGAAAGATCAAGTGGAGCATAGAATTCAACAAACTGTGCAAATGGAAATATCATTAAACATCAATGAATAATGAGAGCAATGGGGTGTAACCCTGGGGAACCTCAATAGGTCCGGGCCTCGAGTCCAATAAACAGCCTCCCGCCATCACTCTCTGCTTCCTACCATCAAGACAACTGTGCATCCAGTGAGCCAGCTCTCCCTGGATCCCGTGTGATCTGACTTTCCACAGCAACTTACCATGTGAACCTTATCAAAGGCCTCACTGATGCCCATATCGGCCCCGATCCTGGGACAGAGGTGTCACCGATCAGAGGGCATAGATTCAAGCAGAGGATGAAGAGGTTTAGAGGGATCTGAGGAAGAGACTTTTCACTCAGAGGGTAGCTGAAATCTGGAACACACTGCCCGAGGTGGTGGTGGAGGCAGGTCCCTTCACAACATTTACGAAGAGGATAAGCATTGAAACTGCCGATATACAGTCGGGTATGATCCAAGTGCTGATAAATGGGACCAGTGTAGACAGTGAGTGGATGGTCAGAACAGGTATGGCTGGCCAAAGGCCTGTTTCCGTGCTGTGTGATCCACCACTCCGGACATGCTAAATTAATGATGCTGGCACTGCAAGACATTGATTTCAAAACTCCACACCCCTCTCTAACCTGAAATAAACAAGACTGCACCCCTTTGTCACCACTGGGAATATCTGTTTCTGTCAAGGTAACATACAAATTGTTCACTTTTGCTAAACAACTGACAATTGGTGAAATTCCTGTGTCTTCTTCCATTAATGTTGCTGCCTTACAGCAAAACTAACCCTCTCACTGTGTCAGAATCAGTGATTAAATCAGACCCCAAACACTGTGCTTTCATCCCTGCACGTTATAACTGGAACCATCTCACTGAGTGTCTGACGGAGACATGGGATCACATCTCCCCTGCTTCTGACATTTCAAATACCCTCAGAATGGTTTTCTGATTCAGTCTGAAGGTTATGGTACATTCAGCTCGTCGTCAGACCTGACAAACCATGTCTTCCCGCAGCTGGTTCCACCTGTTGGTGTGTCCTCTTTCCTCCACCTCCAGGGAAGCTGCATCTCCACACAAACTCCTCACTTGAGACGACTGTCTGTACCCGTGACACAGGAAATCACATCACTGTCACTCTCCTGATACCGTGTCTGACCTGCTCACCCCCGGGTATCCTCCCTCAACAAGCTTCTCCCTCAGTCACTATCTGTGAGATTATATAAAAATACAATAACTGTAAAACGATCTATCAGACAGCTCCTGTACCCCTCCATCCCGGACGATGGTTTGCTGATTAAAACTCTCTCTCCTCAGCCCCTTCCCTATTCCCTTTCCCTTTGCAAACTCCAGATATGCCAGCTGATCCGAACCCACTGTGAGGACATTTATATCTCACAGGAGGATGTAGAAACCCGTGTTGTTCTCCGATACAGAGGTCACTGACACCCCACCGCCATCCCAATCTGCACCAACAGCCCATGACGCTGACAGCTCTTCCAGACACTGGGGCTTTGTAACAAACACCATGTTAACAGCAAGATTAAACAGCAATTCATTTGAAGAGAGAATTGCTGTTTCCTGAAAGGACACGCGAGCATCCGATACAACGGAGCAGATCCTCCCCCGTTTACAACTTTATTTGACCCGGGTCACGGAACGTCCGATCATCCAACTTTCTCACAACAGCAACCCCACCCACACCTCCCCCCCCCCCCGACTACGGTTCCACACCTTCCTTCCCTTCACCCCACACCCAGAGTCCACCCATAACCTCTACCCACACACACAGATAGATCCTCTTCACCCCAAACCCCTCCCAGCCTGGGAACCACAACTAACTGATCCCACAGCCCGGGCTCGGGCGCAAAGCTAAAACCGGGGCTGCGGGACCGGAGAGCCCGGAGCCTCCAGCCGTCCGGCAGAGCTCGTTCCCGGCACTTTTCATAGAAACATAGAAAACCTACAGCACGATACAGGCCCTTCGGCCCACAAAGTTGTGCTTCCACGGCAGCCGGCCCCTGATTTCCACCAAACCCGTGATCAGACCCTTCTTCACGGACGCCTGAACAGAATAATAGCTACGGTCGCCGCTGCGCCTGCGTTTAGCAGGAGATTCTGGGCTGCACCAGCCGTGGCCGGAGGTCCCTACAGAGGGACCAGTGACCGGAGGCGGGAGGGACAACGGAGAGGTAAATCACAAACACCACAAAGTCTGCAGATGCTGGAAATCCAAAGCAACACAAACAAAACGCTGGCGGAACTCAGCAGGCCGGGCAGCATCTATCAGAGAGAAAAATCACACTCCCACCCCACCTCCCGCATAAAACTATGCAATCAGAGGTTTATGATCATTTTCAACATCAAAAGATTGCCCTGACACAAACTGATGAAATGCCTCACAAGGAAACAGAATGCTGAGCAATTCTTTTTAAATCTGGGCATAACGTGTTTCTGGATCAGATAATGAACGAGCTGCATGTGCCACTTGTAGCCATTCCTTATCATGTTATGATCATTTTCAACATCAATAGATTCCCCAGAGGGAATCGGAATGAAACTGTTTGGACACCAGGAAGTCCCGCTCGGAGCGGATAGTTCAAAGGTTAATTTATTATCAAAGCAGGTATCCGTAAACAATTCTTGAGCTTTTTTTCTTCTCCAGAAAACCAGGAAACAAAGAAAGAGCATGAAAGTTGTTCAGAGAACAAAATCAAACTCCCACCTCAACCCCCGCATCAAAAAGATGGCATCCCGATCATCAAACCCCCAAAACCCACCCCTCCCGCACAAAAGGGAATAATATCATCGACCGCCCCCGCCCCCCCCAGAAAAAACACTCCTACCCCGCACAACTGCGGAGGAGCCGGTGTCACCAGTGTAGAGGCGGCCGCATCGGGAGCAGCGGACACAACGGGCGACCCCAGAAGATTCACAGGTGAAGTGTTGCCTCACCTGGAAGGATGTTTGGACAACGGAGAGAGTTCGGCAGTCCGCCCCTTTCACTGTGACACCCCGAACTCCACATCAAATCCGTCCAAACGAATCTGGGCGAACTTTAATGACCAATAAATATAATTCCTCTCAGCGATCAGCTGTCTGAGTGATTCCCAAACTGTCAGGGTGTTGAGTTTACCAGGAGACAAAGACAGCAGTGACGAGAGGTTTTCTGTTGACTAATACTCTGTGTGTGGACCCCGCTGGCAATTCTGGTGTTGTGACCCGAATCGAGACAAACACCACGCTGCCCACTCCACCAACAACACGGCACAGCCGGACACATAACGGGGGACTTTACATCCCACAACACTGGATTCAGTGATGAAACCCGTGATTAATGTTGTCCCACCGAAAAATCCATTAAGGTGCTTTTAAATACGAGCTCTCCCCCACAGGTGACGTCACACAGCTCCCCCCCCCACTCGCCTGACGTCACACATGGGCTCCCCACACCGGGATCTGCCCTGACGGGCGTGGTGTGTTACGTCACCCACGTGCTGCTGTGCTCGAGCTTTATCGGTTTAACGGCTGGGCTAATAATTAAGTGTTTATAAACATAGACTGATTTAACTGAAACCCGCACATTTCCAGTGTGGGTCTGAATTGTGTGTCGGGATGGGATGGGATGGGAATCGAAATTATAACCCTGAGAACTCTGTGACCTGGGGCTGGAGGGAAAGGGATCGGGGAAGATATGGAGGGAAAAACTAAATACGTGTCTGGTGTAAATATGGAAATAATATAGGGAAATAATGAAATAATTTGGGAAATGCGGCGGTGGGTCGGGCAATATGTGAAGGGGGAGGAACAGTCACCGAGTCACGTGATCCTGTTCTACCTCAGATCGTCAGCATTTTCCGAGGCTCCGCCCACCGCCCGTGACGCAATAAGCACATTGCGCATGCTCACATTCCCGGGAAAGGCAGTGTTGTTTTTTCGTTCTTTGTGAAGGCGGGACGGCTGTGAGATCGGGATCGGGAGGGGGTTCTCGCCCCCTTGGACAGGGAGCCGGAGGCGGTTTATTCTCTGCGGGGCAACACCAACAATTTCCCTTCGGTGAGTATTGAAGCCGGTCCCGAGCGGGGAGGTCTGACGTTGGGTAGTGAGTTAACTTTCCCGAACTCAAACAAGAGAAAATCTGCAGATGTTGGAAATGCGAGCAACGCGCACAAAATGCTGGAGGAACTCAGCAGTCCGGGCAGCATCTAGGGGAAGAATACAGTCGACATTACCGGCCGAAACCCTTCGGCAGGACTGGAGAATAAAAGGTGGGGGTGGGGAAGGGAGAGAGAAACACAAGGTGTTCAGTGAAACCTGAAGGGGGAGGGGATGAACTTTCCCGAACTGGCGGCCTCGCCTCGCTTCCTTCACAGAATCTGCCGGGGTCGGTCCGGGTTGTGAGACCTTCACACCGAACCATCTGAGATGAGCCGCCGCTCAGCCCTTGTTGTTCTGATCCTATTAGCAGGATGACGTAAACATGTTTCTATATTGTTACTGACGGAAAATTGTACAATTTGTGTTCCGTGTGTTATCTGAATGTACTTGCCTGTGATGCTGCCACAAGTCAGTGTTTCTCTGTCCCTGTACCTTCCCGTACTTGTGCACTTGGCAATAAATTCAACAGGACCTGAGAAATCTCAATGAAATTTGATTAGTGATGATCATCTTGGCAGCTCGGTAGGTCGAATGTATGAGACAGTACACTGTTAAATGCAAAACCCTGAACAGTGTTGATGATCAGAGGGATCTTAGACTCCAAGTTCATCGCTCCCTGAAAGAGACTGTACAGATTGATCGGGTGGTTAAGAAGGCAAATGGCGTGGTTGTCTTTATTAGTTGAAGCATTGAGTTCAAAAGTCGGGAAGTTGTGTTGCAGCTTTGTAAAACTTGTTAGCCCACATCTGGAGTGTTTCATACAGTTCTGGTCTCCCCCATTCTCGGAAAGATGTCGGGGCTTTGGAGATGGTGCAGAAGAAGTTTACCAGGACACTGCCTGGATTAGAGGGCATGAGCTATAACGGGAGGTTGGACAAACGTGTTGTTTTCTCTGGGGTGAGACTGGATAGATGTTTATAAGATTACCAGAGGATTAGAAGCAGTGTCTCAGAAGACAGCGTCCATTGTTCAGGAACTCCGGCACCCAGGGCTGCCCTTTTCTCAATGTTACCATCAGATAGCGAGGTACAGAAGCGTGAAGGCACACACTCAGTGATTCAGAAACAGTTTCTTCCCCTCTGCCATCTGATTTCCAAATGGACATTGAACCCTTGAACACGACCTATGCCTCTCATAATCTTATACACCTCTATCAGGTCACCTCTTATCCTCCGTCACTCCAAGGAGAAAAGGCCGAGTTCACTTCACCTTTTCTCATGAGGCATGCTCCCCAATCCAGGCAACATCCTTGTAAACCTCCTCTGCACTCTTTCTAAGGTTTCCACATTCTTCCTGTAGTGAGGTGACCAGAATTGAGCACAGTGGAGTGTGACCAGGGTCCTGTATAGCTGCAACATTACCTCTCAGCTTCTAAACGCATTCCCACGATTAATAAAGGTCAATGCACCATACGTTGTCTTAACCATAGAGTCAACCTGCGTAGCAGCTTTGAGTGTCCTATGGACTTGGGCCCCAAGATCTCGCTGATCCTCCACACTGCCATGAGTCTTATCATTAATGCTATATTCTGCCATCATGTTTGACCAAACAAAATGAACAACTTCAAACTTATCCGGGTTGAACTCCAATTGCGACCTCTCAGCCCAGTTTTGCATCCTTTCGGTGTCCCGCTGTAACCTCTAACACCCTCCACACTATCCACAACACCCCCAAGCTTTGTGTCATCAGCAAATTTACTAACACATCCCTTCACTTCCTCATCCAGGTCATTTTATAAAAATCACGACGAGCAATGGTCCCAGATATATGTATACTGTAATTGATTTAGTTATTTATTTTTATTATTTTATTTTTTTCTTCTATATTATGTATTGCATTGAACTGCTGCTGCAATGTTAACAAATTTCATGACGCACGCCAGTGATAATAAACCTGAATCTGAGTGGACAGATGATATATCTTTTCTGGTGGTTGAAATGTCTAATACATTTAAGGTGAGAGGAGATGTAAGTGGCAAGGTTGTCTCTTTCCACAGAGTGGTGGGTAGCTAGACTCTCTGCCTGGGGTGGGAGATCCCACCAGTCACGTGATCCCGTTTGCCCCTCCCATTTAACCGCCGATGTAACAATCCCTTCGCTCATGCTCACAGACTCCGGCTGGGCGGTGTTTTCCTTTCCGCTCAGTGCTGAAGTGGATTGTCTGTGGGATCGGGGAAGGTGTCCTCGCCTCCTGGGTGGGGGAGCCAGGGGTCGGATCACAGTCTGTGGGCCAAAGATATCGCTTTCCCATCGGTGAGTATTGAGACCGATCCCGAGCGGGGAGATCTGATGTTGGCCGTGAGCCCCAAACTGAGGACCAATTACTCATTTATTTTCTGATTATTTGGGCTGGTCAGAAATGTGTCGACTTCACTTAATCTGCATTGAACGATCCAGAACTGGAGCCCAGGCTGTCTATTTCTGCAGAGTTGAAATGGGTGACCCACGGACAGGTCACATAAGGCTTTTTCCTGCAGAACTCTCCCGCCCTCCGGTTTGTGATGCAGGATCACATGTTGTGTTGGGGAAATCTGATGTTGGCCACTGAGTCCCGTTAACTTCCCCCAACTCGCCTCGTTTCCTGAGGCTCCTCACATTTGTCCTGGAGCTTTCTGGCTGTTGTGTCTTCTCCTGGACTAGGGTGGGTGAGAAAGGAGAACGTCCCATGTTGTGGGGATCTTTGATTTAAATGCCTGCTTTACCAAGGGACTGGGAAGTCTAGGGGGGAGAATGGTTTCTGTGATGTGCTGATCTGGATCCAAAGGTCTCTGCAGTTCCTCACAGTCATGGGCAGAGTAGTTACCATAAAAAGCATGAAGTGTCCGGATGGAAAGCTTGTTGATAAAAATACGGTGAGGATCAAAGTATATCTGGCAAAGTTCTTACTGTTTGTTCTAACTTTGTCATTTTAGAATCCTTTATACAGTAGTATGTACCATTAATTCAGTATCTGCATATTGCTGGAGAACCATCAGTGATTGTCCTTGATCTCTTCTCCCATCTGGTTCCATCTGCTCATTCCCTGCCCATCTTGTTGAACCTCTGTCCAGTCTCTCTCCCCCCAGCTTCAGTGATATGCATCAACTATCTGGGTCAACCTTGGTCCACTCTGTATCTCACCTTTTCAGTGATATATATCAGCAATCCTTCTAACCATTGTCTTCATTGTGAACTATTCTTGTACACCTTCGACCTCACTGAGTTATTTCCAAAATCACTTTTTGTTATCTGGAATGGCAGAGGGTCATGAGGTCCCAGTTCTGTTGTGCATTGGTGTGGAGGTGCTAGTTTTTGAACTGTGATGGGCTGACATACTTCATCGTGTTACAGTCAGCAAAGAGTACTGAGAGAGTTGGTGCTTGGACTCTAGTCCTGTGATGGCTTTGACTTCGTTTAGTGCTTCTACAGAAGGGGCTGGATGGTCATCCTTCTGCAATGAAGCAGAAATTTCGAGCAGCTGCACATTGGTGGTGGGGAAATCCCGGACTGCACTACCCAGTGTGAGATTCAGGGATGATGTGTAAAACTCTCAGGGTCAGTGAGTAGCAGATTCAGCGGTGTGACTCTGAGGTTTGTTCCTGGGATAGCACAGTTTTTGATCCAGGTAAAATGGACCCGGGATCGAGCTGCTTGGGCTTATGAGGTGTTAAGTGTGTACTTCTGATGTAGGATCAGATGTTTGTTTCTGGAGTTCCTTTGGAAGCATTGACTACTAATCTGAGGAGTGGCTATGAGTAAATGGGCTTTTCTGTGTTTACAGCAGTAAAAATAAACCTGCAAGTTTGGTGTTCAAACTGTGTTTAGAAATCCCCCCTCTCACTGTCACCTGTTAGCCACTCGGTGCAAGTCAAGCAGAATCTCAAGTTGCGGGAGATCTGCACTAAAAACTGAAAATGTTTGAAGTCATTCTGACAAAACGTTATTAACCTGAATTGTAATGTTTGTTCCTCTCCCCACAGCTGTTCCTTACCTGCCGAGCATTTCTGGTAATTGCAGCTTCTTTTTATTACATTCACCCTGGACTGGTTATAATTTCCTGAAACGGACCTGATTTAACCTGGGAATGGAAATGGCTCATTCTGTGCTGCTTTCTCCCGGATTGGGGTGGGTGAGGAAGGAGAATGTCTCGGGTTGTGGGCATCTTTGATTTCACTGCCTGCTTTACCGAGGGACTGGGAAGTCCAGGGGGAGAATGGTTTCTGTGATGTGCTGTTCTGGATCCAAACGTCTCTGCCGTTCCTCGCAGTCACGGGCGGAGCAGTTACCGTGCAAAGCGTGAAGTGTCTGGATGGGAAACTTTCTGTGGTGCGTTTATATAAAAATTGGTGAGGGTCGAAGTATATATGGCAAAGTTCTTATTGTTTTTTCTAACTTTGTCATTTTAGAATCTCTTATGCAGTGGTGTGTACTATTAATTCAGTGTCAGTGTGTTGCTGGAGGACCATCAGTGATTGTCCTTGATCCCTTCTCCCATCTGGTTCCACGTGCTCATCCCTGCCCATCTTGTTCAACCTCGGTCCAGTCTCTTAACCATCACCCCCCGCCCCGCTTCAGTGAGGTACATCAACCATCTGGGTCAACCTCGGTCCACCCTGTATCCCACACCTCAATGTTATACATCAGCAATCTTTCCTCCAACACTTGTCTTCATTGTGAAGTGTTCTTTTGAACCTCACTGAGTCATTTCCAGAATCGGTTATTGTTAGCTGGAATGCCAGAGTAACATCAGGTACCAGTTTTGTTGCGTATTGGTGTGGAAGTGCCAGTTTATGAACAGTGACGGGCTGACACACTGCAGCATTTTACTGGCAGCAAAGAGTTCTGGGAGAGTCGGTGCTTGGGCTATAATTCTGTATTCGGCATTCCAGGCATATGGAACTATTGTTGCTTTGGCTTTAACATTGGTTAGTGCTTCTACAGATGGGGCTGGATAGTCGTCCTTCTACAGCGAAGCAGAAAGTTCGAGCAGCTGGACATGTTGTGGGGAAATCCTGGATTGCACTACCCAGTGTGAGATGCGGGGTCGGTGTGTGAGACTCTCAGGGTCAGTGAGTGGCAGATTCAGCTATGTGACTCTGTGAGGTTGGGTCCTGGAGCATTCCAGCTTTTCATCCAAGTAAAATGGACTCGGGGATCGAGCTGCTTGGGCTTATGAGGTGTTGAGCGAGTATCTCTGTTGTAGGATCAGATTTTTGTTTCTGGAGTTCCTTTGGTAGCAAAGACTGCTAACTGAGGGGAGGATGGGTTACCATACCATCCTCACAGGGAGAGGCTGTGAGTAAATGGGCTGTTCCGTGTTTACAACAGTAGAAATAGACCAGTGACTTTGGTGTTCAAACTGTGTTTAGAAATCCCCCCTCACTGTCACCTGTCTGTCACTCGGTGGAAATCAGTCAGAATCTCAAGTTGCTGGAGATCTGCACTGAAAACTGAAATTTTTTTAAGTCATTCAGACGAAACGTTCTTCATCTGAATTGTAAAGTTTGTTCCCCTCCTTGCAGCTGTTCCTTACCTGCTGAGTGTTTCTAGTAATTCCAGTTTCCTTTCATTACATTCACCATGGACTGGTTAAAATTTCCTGAAATTGACCTGATCTAACCTGGAAATGGAAATGGCTCATTGTGTTATAGCAGAACAGTAAAGAAAGCACAACTTTCCCTGTAAATTATCCTGGTACCAATTTGTCTGTTATTCCTGGAAATGTGTTAAGTACAGTTGTTGCTAACAACGTTCACATGAATAATCTCAGGAGTGATCAGCTTTATGTGTGAGGAGCATTTGATGGTTCTGGACCTGTGGTCAATGGAGTTCAGAGGGACGGTGGGGGTGGTGGAGGGATGTATGGTTAAGTAAAACTACGGAATGCTGAAAAGCTGGGTTACAGTGGACATGGAGAGGATGTTTCCATTAGACAGAGAGTCTGTGATATGAGAGCACAATCTCAGAATAAAGATGCTTCCCTTTAAAACTGAGAAAAACGTTTTGTCCAAAAGATGTCTGATCTGTGGAATTTATTGCTGAAGAGGTTGGTTGAGGCTGCCATTTGGGTATATTTATGACAGAGATTAATATATTCCAAATTGCTAAGTAGCTGCAGGGTTACAGGAGGAAGGCAGGAATATTGTGTTGGAATAAAAATCAACCATGGTTGAATGGTGGGGCAGACCAGATGGATTGAATCATCTAATTACGTTCCTGACTGAATGATGGCTCCTTATCCCATATCATTTTGTGACGTGTGAGGGACAATAAAAGATTGTTTACTGAGATCATTATATCTGCATTCAACTTTTAACTTTCAGTGAGTTTTGTTCTTAGTAACATTAAGCAGAAATGTTTGGTTCTCCTTTTTATTGTTAATGTGCTTTATTATCTCTCTGGTTAAAGTTAGACCTGCGGTGAGAGGTCTATTGGAAGAAATACCCCAACTGGAAGCAAACCACAGCTGAAGACAGGGGAACAGCAACAAGTGAACCAGCCCGAGGACTGAGAGCATCAACTAGAGAGAATGCTTCTGACTCAGAGTTTCCATTGATTCAGTCAGGAGAAAGTTTGGTGAGTCTCATTTAGTCAAACATTGAAGTCATGGTTGAGCATGGTGCGATGAATGTGCTGAGCTGTGTATATCACATTACAAGAAGCATCGTAGGAAAGCCAGATGAGCTCAGGACAGGGAATTATGATATTGTAGCCATTATAGGGGCTTGTTTACACCCAACAGTCTGAGGGATTTAGAGAAACACATTTGTAGAGAGATTGCAGACCATGCCAAGAAACAAAAGTTGATTCAGTAAGTGATTTTAACTTTCCATATGCAGGCAGTCCCCAGGTTACATATGAGTTCTGATCCTGAGTCTGTCTTTAAGACAGATTTGTACGTATGTAGGAACAAGTACATCTGGTATTATTTAGCGTCAGTTAGTCAAACGTTTGTCTTAGTATATAGTATGTATTTTACTTTTCTATGTATATAAAACTATGTATGTATTCCAATAATTAAACTATTGTGTTGCTTAGTAATAATTGTAGCTTTCATCAGGGCAGGGACTTTCACATGCTCTATTATTCTCACTTTATCGATTATCATTTAAAATTGTTACGATAGTTGACCGACTGTAGCCTAATGCTTTTCCAATGACAGATGGCATTTCACCTCTTTCCAAACGCTTTATTATTCACACTTAATTTTCAAATGCGATCACTTCCTGTCAATGGAACAGAAACACTGCAGGTGGTGGGTGCCGACCTGCGCCAGCTCCCGAGGTCCACTGGGTCCTAAGAACTGCAGCACTAAATTCCCCAGGTCCTGAACTGCACCACACTGAGACAGGTTAAATGGGACTGGGGGTTGTGCTGGGTTTGGGTATTTGATCTTCCACAATATTCTGTGTGGGAATTTAAACTGGAGGTGGCAGTGTTTTTTTTACGAGGTCGAGTTGCAAGCTCGACAGCAACCCTGTATGGAGGGTACGGGAGTCACTGGATCGACATCAACCCGGCACGGGAGCAGTCTGTCACTAAAACAAACTCGGGAACCTCCGTTCTCTAGCCCGGTGCTGAGCTGACTGCGCCACCAGCTGACAGGAATGGCGGGAGGGGGGTGTGAGGTCAGGGTAAATCTTACTAAGAAAAATTTAAGCCCAATACAAAGTTAAACACTCAACACAGTGTCAATGGCAACGACTTAAAATGGCAGACTGCGTTCTCCTTCCTCGGTTCGTAAGTACAAGTTGTCCGTAAGTCGGACGTTCGTAACTCAGGGACTACCTGCTTTGACTGGGACTCGAATAGTGTAAAAGGGGTAGATGGGGTAGAGTTTCTCAAATGTGCCCTTAATCAGTATGTAACATTCCTGACATAGAAGTGTGCAATAAGCTGTTAGGAAATGATTGGGGCTGGTGACAGAAATTAGTGATCATAATGCCATGAAATTCAAAATAAAGATGGAAAAAGAGAGGTCTGGACCACTGGTTGAGATTCTAAATTGGAGAAAGGTCAATTTTGATGGTATCAGGAAGGATCTGACAAGTGTGGTTTGGGACAGGCTGTTTCCTGGCAAAGGAGTACTTGGTAAGTGGGAGGCCTTGAAAAGTGAAATTTTGAGGTTGTAGAGTTTGTATGTCCCTAACAACGTAAAAGTTGAAACGTAACCAGTGCAGAAACCTTGACTTTCAGGAAATATTGAGGCCCCGGATATTTTGTTCCTCTAAATGCCTCAGCTGCCAAGACTCATTAATGACTACAATATCATAATTCCATGTCCTGCATTCATCTGAGTTATTTTTAGTTGTCTTCTGTTAGGTTCTAAAAGCTTCAAAATAGTGCTTGCTCTTTTGTTTCCCCTCTCTTTGGCTTTTATGTTGTCTTTGGCTTCTCATTTCAGCCACGGTTGTGTCCTCCTGCCTTTCCAATGCTTCCACTTTTTTGGGATGCATCGATCACTCAGCGTCCGAATTGCTCCCAGAAAGTCCAGCCATTACTGCTCCATTGTCACTCCTACCTTTTCCCTTCCAAACAAGTTTGGCCAGCTTCTCTGACATAGAAACATGGAGAAGTTCAGTACAGAAAGAGGCTATTTGGCCCATCTAGTCAATGCTGAAAAAACCCCATTTAAGCTGTGCAACTACCTGCACCAAGACCATCACCCTCCATACCCCTACCATCCAGGCTCCCATCCAAACTTCTCTTAATTAGTGAAACTGAGCTCATATTCACCACTTGTGCTGACATCTCATTCCACACTCTCACAACCATTTCAGTAAAGAGCTTTTCCAAATGTTCCCATTAAATTTTCTCCTTCTCCACTTACCCATGACCTCTGGTTGTCATCGCACCCATCCTCAGTGGAAAATCCTCCTTCCCTTTACCCTATCCTTACCCTCATAATGTTGTATACTTCTGACAAATACTCAAAGCAATGTACAATTTCATTCTTTATGTTTAGAGCATTTTTAGGTGTATAAGATGATGAAGGGTATTGATCGTGTGGATAGACAGAGGTTTATTCCCAGGGCTGAAATGTCTAACACGAGGGGACATAGTTTTAAGGTGCTTGGAAATAGATACTGAGGGGATGTCAGAGGTAAGTATTTTACACAGAGAGTGGTGGGTGCGTGCAATACACTGCCGGCTATTTGTGTGAGAGTGTTTCAGTTACTGTGGGGCCAGGGACCCATGCAGCTCAGTGGGAACAGGGAATAATACCAATGGAGAGAGTCAAACTGAGCTAGGTCACAGATTGGAGATGGCAGAGATGACCCATTCTTATAGAGATAGGAAGAGCATCAGAGAGTTTGATGGTCATTCCAGATACCAGCACTGTGCCCAGTTAGAAGGTGATTTCTCTCTCCAAATTGCGTTGAACTTCACTGTAACAGTGTGATGTCAGAACACACCTTGACAACTCAAGTGATCTCAGCTGAAATATTGTTCTAAACCAATTGATGGATTTTGTAAATCTTTTTACAGTTTAAAAATGACAAGGAATTCGTCTACGGGAATGTCTAACACAACACACACGTTTTGCTGTCTCTTTTGATATTTAAGAAGTGGAGCAAGGGATTCATTAGATTATCCTTCCTGCTCAGACTGTGGGGAGGGATTCACTCGTTCATTTCAACTGAAGGTACATCAGCAAGTTCACACTGGGACAAGGCCATTCACCTGTTCTGTTTGTGAGAAGGGATTCAGTCGTCTTCCCACCTGTGACACACTAGTCAGATCACACTGGGCAGAAGCTGGTTATCTGCTGAATTTGTGGGGAAAGCTTCATTTTGTCATCTAACCTAATGGCTCACCAGCGAGTTCACACCGGGGAGCGGCCATTCACCTGCTCAGACTGTGGGAAGAGATTCACTCGGTCATCCCAACTGAAGGTACATCAGAGAGTTCACACTGGAGACAGACCATTCACTTGCTCAGACTGTGGGAAGGGATTCACTCAGTCATCCGACCTACTCACACACCAGTCAGTTCACACTGGCGAAAGGCCATTCAGCTGCTCAGACTGTGGGAAGGGATTCACTCAGTCATCCGCCCTAATGGCACACCGACGAGTTCACACCGGGGAGCGGCCGTTCACCTGCTCGAACTGTGGGAAGAGATTCACTCGGTCATCCCAACTGAAGGTACATCAGCGAGTTCACACCGGGGAGAGGCCATTCACCTGCTCAGACTGTGGGAAGGGATTCACTCGGTCATCTAACCTAATGGCACACCAGCGAATTCACACCGGGGAGCGGCCGTTCACCTGCTCAGACTGTGGGAAGGGATTCACTTGCTCACCCCAACTGAAGGTACATCAGCGAGTTCACACCGGGGAGAGGCCATTCACCTGTTCAGACTGTGGGAAGAGATTCACTTGGTCATCCCAAATGAAGGTACATCAGCGAATTCACACTGGAGAGAGGCCGTTCATCTGCTCAGACTGTGGGAAGGGATTCATTTGCTCTTCCCAGCTGAAGGTACACCAGTCAGTTCACACTGGGGAGAGGCTGTACACTTGCTCAGTCTGTGGGAAGGGATTCACCCGGTCATCTCAGTTACTGAGACACCAGTCAGTTCACACTGGTGAGTGGCTGTTCACCTGCTTGGACTGTGGGAAGGGATTCACTGAATCATCTCAACTGAAGGTACATCAGAGAGTTCACACTGTGGAGAGGCCATTCACCTGCTCAGACTGTGGGAAGGGATTCACTCGGTCATCCGACCTACTGGCACACCAACGAGTTCACACCGGGGAGCGGCCATTCATCTGCTCAGACTGTGGGAAGGGATTCACTCGGTCATCCGACCTACTGGCACACCAGCGAAGTCATACCGGGGAGCGGCCATTCACCTGCTCAGACTGTGGGAAGGGATTCACTCGGTCATCTAAACTGAAGGTACATCAGCGAGTTCACACTGGGTAGAGGCTGATCACCTGCTCAGACTTCGGGAAAAGATTTTCTCAGCCAAATCAACCAAGTGTGCATCATTGAGTTCTTACCGGGGAGTGTCCGTTCACCTGCTGTGAATGTGGTAAGCAATTCACTCAGTAATCAGACACAGACATACTTTATTGTTCCCGAGGGAAATTGGGTTTTGTTACAGTCGCACCAACCAAGAATAGGAAATATAGCAATATGAAACCATAAATAATTAAATAATACTAAGTAAGTTATGCTGTTACGTACCCCGTAACTGGGTTAACAGACCAGCAGAAATGGAAGGATACGTTGGAGTCTGGTGGTATTTTAACTAAAGGTGTTTTTTTAGTAAAATAAGCAAAACAGTATCAATAATGCAAATATACATATAAAACAGGTTAGCAATAATAAACACAGAAGTGTAGGAATAATAATCAATAATAATAAACAAGCTCTATGAATGTCTAGGGGTAAATGACTAGTCATAAGAGAATATAAAGTTCAGTTCGTCCATACTGAGGTACCGTTGCTGTGCTGCAATTGTTGGAGAGGGAGAGAGGGAGTGAGAGAGAGCGAGCATGAGATTGAGCAGCTGCAGCAGGCAAACCTTCTGTTGTCTTCTTGTGCCATTGTACCATTGTGGTCATTCGGTTATGACCCCTCCGTTCTCAGCTGGACTGTTCTTCTGTTGAGGACTCGTCACTCTGGCATGAGTGGACACACACACAAGTCCCCACCGGCCCTGCTGTAACACTGTGAGCTTTTGTGACCGATCTCCTGATTCGGTCCTCTAAGCCCCCACCTTCCTGTGGGTGCACAACACTCGGTCAGTGTCCACTGGTGTGTCTGAGGAGTGTCTCCCCAGACTCGTCTTTTGTCCCCACTGACGGGGTATCAGCCATCCATCAACTCAATGTGTCTAGGTCCATCAAACTAGGCCACTCCTGCTGTCTCCTCAGGAATGTTAACGAGGAAAGAAGTGTCCCTGCAGCAAAAGGTTTTGTTTCCCTTTCCATCAGTGAAGAAGCCATAATACATAAATCAGTCGTCTCTCTCTCTCTAATCTGTAGCAGATGTCTCTACCTCTGTTCTTCATCTCTCTCTCTCTCTCATTAGCAGCATAGTCCTCAGGGGGGAAGGGTCAGCTCTGGACCCCATTTCCATCTGGTCTGTTCAGCACACATAACACCCCCACCCTTCAAAAAATTTTCACCAGGGTGAAGATTAACTAGTAAAGCACAGTACAGAGTCTAATCTAATACGGAAGTGGTCTTTAACTACAAGGATAACACAGGTATATTTTCAAATTAACACCTGGATAAACAATCAGCAATTACATTGTCATTTCCCTTTACATTTCGTATTTTAATATCAAACTCTTGAACAACAGACTCCAACTTAATAACCGTCTATTTTTATTCTTCATTTTTGTCAAAAATACTAAGGGGTTGTGATCAGTATAAACTATCACTGGTTTCTGTGCTGGACAAATGTAGACCTCAAAATGCTGTAATGCCAGGGTAAGTGACAGTAATTCTTTTTCTACAGTGGAGTTAATTCTTAGCTTATGTGTATATCACAAAGAGTGAACCAATACATGTGTGATTATAATGTAGTACATTACAGAAGTTTGTGCAAATAGTAATCTCTATTTTACTTCTAAACTTAACTTTCAGTCAACCTACTATGATATCATCTTTAACTTTCACAAGCTTCGTCCAGAAAAACAAAGCTTATCACCAATGTTTTCTAAACTGAGCCCATTTTCTGAACTTCCACACCACTCATTAATTTTAAGCAGGTCATTAATTTTATCTTCAGGATCTTTAATTTGATTAGTTTCCTTAATGACACTAGCAGATGGTCTCTCTGAGCCAAAACAACACTTGAAGTTCTGCCTCTCCAAATCACATACTTGTGCAACATCACCAAGTTGTTTATCCTTAAATTTCAAAACAAACACCTTGTTAACAAACCACTGTTTAGTTAACAGTCCCTTCCCTTTGCATAACAGTCCTGGAACCAAACCTGACTTTACATTTACTTTATTCAAAAGTCCAGTAACACTTTTTCCCTCAGTATCTTCAATAACATCCATCTCACCAGCTTTTATCTCATCACTAACTTTTAACACAAGTGACTGAGAATCCTCACTTTCTACTGGTGCCAAGTTTAACCCTTTCTTCACTGAACCAAGTCCATCTGACCCAAAAGGATTGCATTGCTTTTTAACCAAATCAGATACCTCAGACCTTTCCTGAGTCTCCACACAAGGTTCAGTACCCTGTGAATCCACAGGTACCTTCACAACCCGAACACAGGCAAATGGGACATCTGCCTCTTCTAGGCTTTCAATACCAGTCCCAGTTTCAAATTCCAAGTTCCCCTGATCCTCCCAGTTACTCTCTCGGCATCTGGAGTAAACTCAACCTTGCGGGTTAAAACAACCTCGTCTGCTAACCCAGCAGACTCCCTCAAGGTAGCGGCATCCTTTACATCTCGGAAAGCCTTTGCATTATCGGGAACACACTTAAATTCTTCAACTACAACCAGCTCTGTCAAGCCGGACAGATCATCCGTGTCCAACCCTGGACCTTCGAACTGCCACATCTGTTCCTCATCTTGGCTCTGTGCCTCCATAAATTCCTTCCTCACTCCAAAATGTCCACCCAGGGGTATCTTACGGGCCAATTTCAAAATTCTGTTCCTTGACAACACTAACTCGGCTTTGTTTCCCTTACTTCCCTTAGCCCCACTATTCTCCATTTTGCCATCCCCCAACCTCTCCTGGTACAAGGCTGATAAAAACGTCTCTGCTAAATCAAGGTTGGACTCAGCTAAATCAGCAGTTTTCTTAACAGCTTTCCTCGACATCCTTCTGGTGACTGCACTTGCAGGATTAAATTCAGAAACTATGGGCGGGTCCTCAGTCCTGGCAGGCTTACTCGTGAGCTGAACTGCAGAGAACACCCCCCTCCCCACTCCGGCCAGGTCATTCCCGAGTAAGACATCTACATCGGGTATCGGGAGTGCAGACCGTATCCCTATCGTGACTGGTCCAGATATCAGGTCACTTTTCAGAAATACTTCATGTAACGGTATGGCCTCAGTTCCTTTTCCAATCCCCTCTATCACGTTCTCGTCACCAGTATCTGTCTCACTACTGAATTCCAATGCTCTGCTTAGGATTAAGGACTAAAAAGCCCCAGTGTCTCTCCAGATTCTTACTGGCACTGGGGGTGACCCCTCCCTCACAGATACCAACCCAGTTGAAGAGAATTTCTACATCCCTCCTGAGCTCTGTTTAGCTCCTCCTCTTATAACGGCATTTCAACCGGCTTAACACAGCCCGTCGGCGCGGCCGCCTTTCCTTTCCCCGTCTCCTTCTTCGGAGCAAAGCACTTAGATGCTATGTGGCCAGATTTCCCACTTTTATAACACACAAAACTAGGAGACCTCCTGCCAGACTGCTTTTCCTTCTTGTCTTTTCCGGTAGACCCCGGCTTAGTCTCAGACTTACCCAGTAGGCTTTCTCTACCATCCCTACTCCTCCTGTGGTAGCAGTTATTTGGGGAAAATTTCATTTTATGGGTTAAGGCGTATTCATCTGCTAGCTTGGCAGATTCTGATATGGACTTATTCTTCTTCTCGTTCAGGTATGTCCGGACATTATCCGGAACACAACCTTTTATTTCTTCGATCAGGATCAACTTTCGTAGGTGGTAGAAATCCTTCTCAACCCCTTCTGCAGCGCACCAGCGGTCAAAGTACACACACTTCTCGTAGGCAAACTCTGTGAACGTCTGGTTCCACTGCTTCCTTAAGTCCCTGAACTTTTGTCTATACGCTTTGGGTACCAGCTCATAGGCCTGAAGGATAGCCAGTTTTGCTTCCTCATAATCCTCTGCAGCCTCCACAGACAACGCAGCATATGCTCCTTAAGCCTTCCCTTTAAGTACACTTTGTAACAACACCACCCACTTATCTCTAGGCCACTTCTGGTTCGCGGCCACTTTTTCCCTTCAGGAAAGTGTTCCAACAACTCTGCCTTGAATATCTGCATCGTGACATAATGTTCAGCTATCTTACGTTGTATCTCTGCCATCGTCATCCCTTTCTTAACCTCCTTGAATTCCAAGGACTCCACCATTTCCCACAACTCAGACTTTTTAGCCTTCTTTAAACCCACAGGGTCCGGATTTAACAGAAACTCATCAACATCCATTTCTGCTGCCTGTATTTCTGGTTTCTCACACAACCAGATCAGATAAGGGAAATCTATCACTTTAGCTAAAGGTGTTTATTAGTAAAATAAGCAAAACAGTATCAATCATGCAAATACATATATAAAACAGGTTAGCAATAATAAACATAGAAGTGTAGGAATAATAATCAATAATAAGAAACAAGCTCTATCAATGTCTAGGGGTAAGTGGAAACCAGTCCAGGACCAGCCTATTGGCTCAGGGTGTCTGACACTCCGAGGGAGGAGTTGTAAAGTTTGATGGCCACAGGCAGGAATGACTTCCTATGACGCTCAGTGTTACATCTCGGTGGAATGAGTCTAACCAGTACTTTATGGAGTGGATGGGAGACATTGTCCAAGATGGCATGCAACCTGGACAGCATCCTCTTTTCAGACACCACCATCAGAGAGTCCAGTTCCACCCCTACAACATCACTGGCCTTACAAATGAGTTTGTTGTTTCTGTTGGTGTCTGCTACCCTCAGCCTGCTGCCCCAGCACACAACAGCAAACATGATAGCACTGGCCACCACATCCTCAGCATCATCCGGCAGATATTAAAGGACCTCAGTCTCCTCAGGAAATAGAGACAGCTCTGACCCTTCTTGTAGACAGCCTCAGTGTCCTTTAATCTAACCTTATGTAACTCTCGCTTTGGCTCTCAGTTTAATATAGGGGGTGATAGACCCGCAGCCCAGCCAAACTTAAGAGATCTTGTTTGGGGGGGTGCTGTGTGTTGTGTCCCCTGTAACAAATCAGTACCCTGAAATACAAAACAGTACACAATATGTAATTAAGTGATTGAGCTTTATAATTCTTACTTTGACTATAGGGTTAGTAAAGAAAACAAAAAAAAAGAAAAAGGGCCCACTCTCTCCATTCACATCTTCTCATCTCTCCCCTGCAAAAGAGCACAAAATCTCTCTTCCAAACTCACAAGAAAGAACATTTCTCTCATTGGATAGCCCCACACTCCAAAACCCTGTCATCTCTAGTTGTAACCTAAACATTGTTATACTTGTGACAGAATACCGGCTTCACACTGGGGAGAAAGTATCAATGAGCTGCATGCTGGATATTTGTCCATCACCATTGCTGAATGCAATTTTGAGAGTGACTGTCGGTGCTGAACTCTGCAACTATTGCTGCTGCTCACCACACCCAGTTCTGCACCCTGGTCACTGGGCATGGGAGTAGTTTCTTCTGCTGCACATTCACCTTTAATGGGACTGGAGTTTAATATTCTGGATCTGAGACAAATAAATCAGTTCTATTTTAAACTCTGTCTTGGTGAATTTACAACACACCTAGTGTACAGTAGAGAGTCAACTCAGGCCAGCTGGACCCAGTGATTCTGTTCCACAACAGTCCTTTTAAATCCTCCCATTTTCCTCCTCACTCTCTCCTTGTGGTGATGGGTTTCAAACAGTCACCACTCTGTGGGTGAAGAGGTTTCCCTTTAATTTTCTACTGACTGAAGAAGTCGAGCTGACTGAAGTTCTGTCTGAGATGTTCTTCACCCCTCTAATCTCTGGATGAGGAAGAATGACATCGGGAGTTAAACTCCTTAATCACGACTCATTTCCACATTATAGGTCACTTTCCCTGCTTCTAAAGTGTTGTTAGAGAATGCCACTGTTCTCTAAAGACTGAAAGCAGAATGGGAAATGATTAGTTGAATTTTCAATGAAGCAGGGTCAGAAACCAGAGGCAGGTCTGCACAGGGCAGAGATTGGGGCTCTGGACGATGGTCGAGGTAAGAACGTATGATGAGGAGAAGGGAATCAGCAGCGGGGCGTGGCAACAAATGACAGAGTAGCAACATTTGGAAGCTGATTGATGGAGAAAATAATTTGGTTGACTGATGACACAAACAACACCTGGGGTGCGGTGCTCCACTGGTCGAGGAACACGCGTGTGTTGAGAATGGTTTTATCTGTTGGGGGAGTTGTTCCTGTTTGTTTATCCTGTAATATTATATCTGGATGGTTTTTATGGATTGTACTATCTGAAATAATGTATTGATTATCATCTAAATTGTAAGATTTTGACTCTAAAACTGTATCGGGCTTGAATTTATGGTACCTTTATGAAGTGATGGAGGGCATTCATGAGTTTGTATTTTAAAGCAAGATTTTGGTGAATGATATTTGCCATTTGTTTGTACCTTTGTAAGTAATGTGATTGAGTTACTGCTGCAGGATCCTGGAACGTGTTGGATTGTGTCTGGTTTCTCTGGCATTTTCTGCACTAACTGCCTCGTTTGTTAATATTTCATGTATTTTTGATGTTTCCCCCCTTTTGTCAAACATCTTGTCCTGTATTTCTGCAGGGAACCCCTTTGTTTTTTGGGGAGAGGTCTCCAACTCTCAGTCATGTGCTCAAGGCTTCCTTGTTCCCATCGAGTCTGCTCAGATCGTTGGGATGTCTCGCATGGAGGGTCATACTCATTCCACTGGTTAATGTTTTCTTCCAGAGTGATGATTTATTATTCTGAGTTGGCCTCTCATGTACGTGTTCTGGTCTGTATTTCTTATCACGATTGCAAATACACACATGGAGTGCTGAATCCTCTTCATTTTTGATGAAAATATATACTTAAAAGTTTTATCTGACTGTTTTTTCTTGTTTTTTTTATTGAAGTTCATCATCAAACATTTCCAGAAGATGTATTTCAGACATTGTAGATATATATCATATAATCATATATGCCACAAATCTCCGCATGGAATTTATCTGAGGTATACACTTATAGAAAAGAGTTAAAGAAAAAACAAGCAAAAGGAAAAAAAAACTATGTACATGTAGGGAGTGATCTTTTTTTTTTTTACAACATATTCATTGATTTGTGAGAATAAAATCAGGCCTATGAGGCATTACGTAGTTAAACCATTTTTCCCAGTGTGAATCAATTTGTTCCAGATTATGATTATCTTCTCCATTTTGTAAATGTCCATTGTAATTTCCATCCATGCATTTAAACTTGGGCTCTCCTGTGATAACCATTTCCCAGTAACAGTCTTGTTACCAGCCGCCAACAATATATTCATTAAATATTTATCTTTTTTCAACCATTCTTGAGGTATATATCCAAAATATATGGTCTTACTCCCCAAGGGTATTTCACATTTAAAGATGGCATGTCAGGCATTGTGTATCCCCCTCCAATAGTCTTTGATAACAGGGCAGTCACAAAAAATATAATAATGATTTGCATTTCTATTTCCAGTTTCTCCAGCAAACAGCGAGATTACTATCATAATGGGATTTCTGGGAGGGTGTAATGAAATATCTTTTCAAGTTTTTCCATCCAAACTCCTTCCATTTCTAAGAACTGGTACACTTCCATTGATACCTCCATATTATTGTCCATTCTTCCTCAGATATAATTATCCCTCCTTGCTTCTCCCATTTTGTTTTAATGTATGAAGTCAAATATGTTTTAAGATTTGACAAACCCTTATGCATGCTTGAAATAATTCTACTACCGTTATCTGAATTATATGCTTTTCTAACTAGCTCTATCATGCATGTACTTGCCTTGGTTACAATTTTAAGCATCCTATTTACATACTGTCGCATCTATAAGTACTGATAAAAATCTTGTTTTTCTAAATGTTTCTCTTTCAGCATTTCAAAGCTGAACAGTGTTCCTTCTTTCATTATGTTGCAAAGAACTGTTATTCCTTTAGCTGTCCAGTCCTTAAATCTAGCGTCCAATTTATTTGGTGTAAAATCCGAGTCATATGCACACCATTGAAGAATTGCAGTATCTCCCTCGAGATTATATTCTTTTATAGTAGTTTGCCATATTTTAAGAGTCAATTTCACCCATGGATTATCAATAGTATTTATGTACCTTTGCAAGTTATTATCCGCCAAAATTGCTTGCATGGGGATGGGAAGTACCCGCTCCTCAATGTTTTTCTATTGAGCGTCATATGATGGGTTGCACCAACATACCACAGCTCTCAGCTGTGCTGCAAAATAATAACCTCGAAGAGAAGTTAGGCCGCATCCACCCTTTTCCTTTGCTAATTGCAAAGTTTTGAGATGAATTCTAGGCCTTTTACCTTGCCAAATATACCTTGATAACATCTTGTTCCAATCATTGAATTGATTTTGATTAATCTCTATTGGTAGGGGCTGAAAGAGCTATAACAGTCTGGGCAGTATATTAATTATAATAGACTCAATCCTTGAACTGAAACTAAAAGAAAGGAATCAGGTTCCATCTTGCTATATATTCCTTAATTTTTTTTTATATATAAAGGCTAATAATTACATTCTGATAATGTTACCTAATCTTTTGGCATAATGATGCCCAAATATTTGAAAGACTCTGTTTGCCATGCTGAGGGATATCTACTTTCAATTTCTCTTGGTGGGCTATAGTAATATGAAAGTAATTGGGTTTTATCTATGTTGATCTTGTATTCTGGTAATTGACCATATTGTTCAAAGGATTGCATCAATCAGGTAAAGAGTATGTTGGTTGCCCTAGATAGATCAAAATGTCATCCGCGTAACATGCCAATTTATGCTCTGTCCCTTTAATAGTAATTCCCCATTTTGTCTGATGTATTGAGCTAATGGTTCCAGATATAATGCGAAGAGTAGTGGTGACCATGCACAACCCTGTCTTGTGCCCCTTCCTAGGGTAAGACTATTTGATAAATATCCATTGATTTTAATCCTAGCAGTAGGGTTGTCATATAGTGCCTGTATAGTTTTAATAATTGTTATGGAAACCAAATCTATGTAAAACTCTGTAAAGAAAATTCCAATTAACCGAATCAAATGCCTTTTCAGCGTCCACGCTTATCACTATTGCTTTGATTTTATTTTTTTGTATATATGATCCATAATGTGAAGTATCCTTCGTATATTGTGCAAACACGAGGAAATCTGCAGATGCTGGAAATTCAAACAACACACACACAATGCTGGTGGAACACAGCAGGCCAGGCAGCATCTATAGGGAGAAGCACTGTCGACGTCTCAGGCCGAGACCCTTCGTCAGAACTAACAGGAAGGAAAGATACTAAGAGATTTGAAAGTAGGAGGGGGAGGGGGAAATGCGAAATGATAGGAGAGGACCGGAGCGGGTGGAGTGAAGCTGAAAGCTGGAAAGGTGATTGGCAAAAGTGATACAGAGCTGGAGAAGGGAAAGGATCATGGGACAGGAGGCCCACGGAGGAAGAAAGGGGGAGGGGAGCACCAGAGGGAGATGAAGAACAGGCAGAGTGATGGGCAACTAAATATGTCAGGGTTGGGGTAAGAAGGGGAGGAGGGGCATTAATGAGAGAAGTCAACGTTCATGCCTTTCTTTCTCCCTTATCAGTATTGCTTTGATTTTATTTTTTTTGTATATGAATTTGTATAAGTTCCCTCTCTTCAGCAAGAGTCATTCCTTTGCCGCCCAGCTGGCAATTTCTGCAGCCGCAACCCCCGCATTTTGGCTCGCATGCTGTGCCAATACTATCCCACTTCTGATTTCCATGCTCCATTTCCATAGCAGTTTTCCAGAACACAGAAGATGTCATCTGCAGTTTTATAAGTTTTGAGGCAAAGGTCTCTTCTGACTTTGTCGTCAAGACTGTCCAGCAGTCGAACCTTTTTCACCTCTCTTGAACCGGTCGGCTCTCCCTGCCTCTGGAGTGCTTCCCAGTCCTTTCTCCACCTGTGAAAATCACGTCTGCTGCCAGGAAACTTGGGAAGGGCCGTCGGTTTCAGTCTGATGGCTGGCGTGGGAAAATTGGAGGAAAAGCCCAACGCCGTCGGTGTTAGTCTTTCAGCATCCTCCTCTCTCCTTGCCTGTATGAAGTGGGCCTTCTTGGAAACCAACTTGGGGACGTCGAGTTCGAGCCCCTTTAGGTGACTCTGAAGGTGCTTCGGATCCCCTGGCGGGATCCATCGTTCCCACCTCCTTCGCTGTCTTTACCAGTCCTTGCAGGTGGTTAAGCATGAAGCCATACGCCTCCTGGTGGCCATCGGGTTGTACAGCAGCGATGTCTTCACATTCATCCTCTGCTGCTTGTAGTACTGTGAGCAACTCAACATTTCCAGAGTTGGTCCAAAGAGTCTCCTGGATCAGCCTTCTGATTTCCTTTAGTTTCAACTCACACTCATTTGCCGTCTTTGCCAGCTCGGCTTTTTGCTGTTCAGTTGACACAGCTACTTTCTCTGTGTTCAGCTACGCCTCCCGTTCTGCAGTGAGTCCGGCCTCCGCATCATCATTGGCTTCCATGACTCTCTCGGCTTCCATTGTGAGTTTATTGAAACTCACTCTGAGCTCCTCTTCAGACGTGTCTTCATAGGTCCTGGTAATGCTGTTGGCCAGACGAGAAAACAATCTTTTTGTTGTCATTCTCTCCAGCTTGAGTTGCTCAACTGATTTCCCAATAGCTTGATCAGCCATGTTTGATTCCCTCTGCAGGCTGTTCACAGGTGAAAGTACAACTTTTTAGTGATGCTTCGATGTTGTTTTATCTGAACTTGATTTCCTTCCTTCTTCAGGACTCCAGGTTATTGCTCTTGCTGTTCCAGCTCAAAGCTCCCAGATTTCTGTTTCCGGGTCAGTTTTGTCAAGCAGTATTTTCACTGTCAACCAGTTTTTCACTGTCAATTCGGAGTTCTTGCTCCCATGTGCAGCTTCCCCACTTGAAAGGGACTGAATACGCCTACCCGAAGGTTTTAACGATTCCACTCAATGACCAAACAACTTTCCTTCTTTTTCCTTTTTTATTTTTATTTTTGCAAGTGTGGCAGTTGGTAATTATTAGTCTGTAGTCATAAATAATCAGCGGTAAGTCAGTCATTAGTCTAGTCAAGGATAGTCATAAGGCATTAGTCAGAAGGCAGTGGCAGTAGCATTAGCATTAGGATCAGGTGAAAAACTGGCTGCCTCTCGGACTTCGGAGACGATTTCGGACCTGCACTTCCGTTTCTCTACTGGACCGTTATGGTTCCAAACTGGGTGAACTCTCTCGAACGTTTGCGAGCTCTTCTTAAGCCTCGCGCCGTTTTCAAAAAGTGCCTGCATGCGATGATCCCGATGGCGGAGTTAACCCAAACGCAGTGACAGCTGTGCTCCTTTCCCTGAAACAGTCTCAACAATTATTTAAAGTTCGGCATCTCACCGCGGGTTGTGACGCTGCTCCTGGCTGGCGATGTGACGCTGCTCTCGGACTGTCACTGTGACGCTGCGGGTTCTGCCCAAATGTTCTGGGCAGAAACCACCCTCAGGCAGTAGGTTCCGTCCTCTCTGCCAGTGAACTCTTGCTCTTCCTTAATACCTTCCTGAAACTCAAGTTTGACTTGACAATCATGCACAGTTGGTGGAGATAGCCGAGAGAATCTCTGCCCAAAGACTGAGCAGGTGATCGGCCTCTACCCAGTGTGAACTCGTTGGTGTGCCAGGAGTTTGGACGACTGAGTGAATCCTTTGCCACATTCTGAGCAGGTGAACGGCCTCTCCCCAGTGTGAACTCGCTGGTGATTCCGTAGGGTGGATAACTGTGTGAATCCCTTTCCACAGTCTGAGCAGGTGAATGGCCTCTCCCCAGTGTGAACTAATCTGTGTGCCAATAGGGTGGATGACCGTGTGAATCTCTTCCCACAGACTGAGCAGGTGAACGGCCTCTCCCCAGTGTGAACTCGCTGGTGACTGTGTAGGGCGGATGAATCACTGAATCCCCTCCCACATTCTGAGCAGGTGAATGGCTTCTCCCCAGTGTGAATTCGTTGGTGACTGTGTAGGCTGGATAACTGTGTGAATCCCTTTCCACAGACTGAGCAGGTGAATGGCTTCTCCCCAGTGTGAACTCGTTGGTGACTGCGTAGGGCGGATGAATCACTGAATCCCTTCCCACAGTCTGAACAGATGAATGGCCTCTCCCCAGTGTGAATTCGTTGGTGACTGTGTAGGCTGGATAACTGAGTGAATCCCTTCCCACAGTTCGAGCAGGTGAACGGCCTCTCCCCAGTGTGAACTCGCTGGTGATTTTGTAGATCAGATAATTGAGTGAATCCCTTCCCACAGTTCGAGCAGGTGAATGGTTTCTCCCCAGTGTGAACTCGCAGATGTCTCTGTAGGCTGGATGAATTACTGAATCCCTTGCCACAGTCTGAGCAGGTGAACGGCCTCTCCCCAGTGTGAACATGTTGGTGACTCTGTAGGTTGGATGACTGAGTGAATCCCTTCCCACATTCTGAGCAGGTGAACGGCCACACCCCAGTGTGAACTCGCTGATGTATCTTCAGTTCAGATGACCGAGTGAATCCCTCCGCACAGTCTGAGCAGGTGAACGGCCTCTCCCCAGTGTGAACTCGCTGATGTACCTTCAGTTCAGATGACCGAGTGAATCTTTTCCCACAGTCTGAGCAGGTGAACGGCTTCTCCCCAGTGTGAACTCGCTGGTGACTCTGTAGGTTGTATAACTGAGTAAATCTCTTCCCACAATCTGAGCAGGTGAATGGCCTCTCCCCAGTGTGAACTGACTGGTGTGCTTGTAGGTGGGATGACTGAGTAAATCCCATCCCACAGTCTGAGCAGGTGAATGGCCTCTCTCCAGTGTGAACTCGCTGATGTACCTTCAGTGCAGATAACTGACTGAACCCCTTCCCACAGTCTGAGCAGTTGAATGGCCTCTCTCCAGTGTGAACACGTTGGTGTGTCCGTAGGTCAGATGACTGAGTGAATCCCTTCCCACAGTCTGAGCAGGTGAATGGCCTCTCTCCAGTGTGAACACGTTGGTGAACCAGTAGATGAGATGACTGAGTGAATCCCTTCCCACAGTCTGAGCAGGTGAATGGCTTCTCCCCATTGTGAACTGACTGGTGTCTCAGTAGGTGAGATGACCGAGTGAATCCCTTCCCACAGTCCGAGCAGGTGAATGGGCGCTCCTCGGTGTGAACTCGCTGGTGAGCCATTAGATCAGATGACCGAGTGAATGCTTCCCCACAAATACAGCAGACGACCAGCCTCTGCCCAGTTTGAACTGACTGGTGTGTCCACAGGTGGGAAGACTGACTGAATCCCTTCCCACACACAGTACAGGTGAATGGCCTTGCCCAGTGTGAACTTGCTGATGTACCTTCAGTTGAGATGACCGAGTGAATCCATTCCCACTGTCTGAGCAGGAAGGATGGTTGATTGAATCCCTTGCTCCTTAAATATCTAGACTGAGACAGCACAACTGGTGTGTTGTGTTTGAATTCCCATAGACAAATTCCTTGGCGATTAACCTGTAAAAAGATTTAAAAATCTATCAGTGGGTGAAGGACAACATTTGAGATGAGATCACTTGAGTTGCCAAGGTGTGATCCGACATCACACTGTTACAATGAAGTTCAACGCAAGTTGGAGAGGGAAATCACCTTCTAACTGGGCACAGTGCTGGTATCTGGAACGACCCTCAAACTCTCTGATGTTCTATAAGAATGGGGCACTTATGCCATCTCCAATCTGTGACTTGGCTCTGTTTGACTCTGTCCATTTGAATTAGTCCCTCTTCCCACTGAGCTGAAAGGGTGTCTGGCCCCACGGTAACTAGATCCTCACACGTAAATAGCCTTTGTTGATGTGCAGCTGGGGTTTTCCTTTATGTAATGTTAATTTAAAGTGCCACAGTTTCAATGCCATGTCAATATCTCCTGACCTGGCTGGTGGCGTAGTGGCATCAGTGCCAGACTTCGGGACGAAAGGTCCTGAGTTCGAATCCAGCCAGCTCCCCAGCACGCTTTCCATCCGTGCTGGGTTACGAGCTGGTGATCTCTTTGGAAACTCACCCGGCAGAAGTTTCCCCTCATGTTCCCCTGAACGTTTCACCTTTCACCCTTAACCCATGGCCTCTGGTTATAGTCACACCCCATCTCAGTGGTAAAAGCCAGCTTGCTTTTACCCTATCTCTAACCCCCATAATTGTAGTATACCTCCTTCAAATCTCCCCTCAATCTTCCACATTCCAAGTAATAAAGTCCTGGCCTGTTCAATCTCTCCTTATAACCCAAGTCCTCCAGACCTGGCAACATCATTGTGAATTTTCTCCTAACGCTTTCAAAGTCTTTACATCTTTCCTGTAGGTTGGTGACCAAAACTGCACTCAATACTCCAGATTAGGCCTCACCAATGTCTTGTACAAAGTCAACATAACATAGCATTCAGTACTTCGGTTTATGAAGGCGAATGTGCCAAAATCTTTCTTTCCGTCCCTATCAAACTGTGACACCAGTTTCAGTGAAATATAGACCTGTATTCCCAGATCCCATTCTTCAACAACACTCCTCCATGTCCGACCAGTCACTGTGTAAGACCCACCCTGGTAGGTCTCACCAACATGCAACACCTCGCACTTGTCTGCATTGAATTCCATTTTCCATTTCTCAAGCCATATTTCCACCTGGTCCCATTCGCACAGCAAGCCATGATAGTCGTCTCGCAGTCCGCTGAATCTCCAGACTCGGTTTCATCCACAAGTTTGCTGATCCAGTTAACCACACTATTATCCAGATTACTGATATAGATGACAAACAACAACAGATCCAGCACTGATCCCTGTGGCAACCACTAGTCACAGGTTCCAGTCAGAGAGGCAACCATCTGCTACCACATTCTGGCTTCTCCCAAAGACAGTGTCTCATCCGATTTACTGTCTAATCTTGAATGCTGAGTGACTGAACCTTCTTGACCAGCTTCCCATATGAGACTTTGTCAAGTGCCTTGCTAAAGTCCATGTAGACAACATCCACTGCCTTGTCTTCATCCACTTCCCTGATAACTTCCTCAAGAGACTCTGTGAGACTGGTTAGACATGACCTACCATGCACAAAGCCATGCTGTCTATCCTTAATCAGTCCACATCTATCCAATTACTTATATATCTGGTTCCTGCACATATGTTCTAATAACTTTCCCACTACTGATGTCAAGCTCACTAACGTAACATTTTCTCGTTTCTCCTTAGAGCCCTTCTCGAACAGTGGAACAACATTGGCTGTCCGCCAATCCTCCAATACCTCACCTGTCACTAAGGATTATTTCAATATCTCTGCTTGGACCCCGACAATTTCTGCACTTGTCTTCCGCAGTGTCCTGCGGAACAACTTGTCAGGCCCTGGGGATTTATCCACGCTAATTTGCCTTAAGACAGCCAACAGCTCCACCCCTGTAATCTGTCCAGAGTCTCTGAAGTTGATGCTGCTTTGCCTCACCTCTATAGACTCTGTGTCCATCTCCTGAGTAAATGCGGATGCAACACTACTATTTAAAACCTCCCCCATCTATTTTGTCTCCCGTATAGATTACCATCCTGATCGTCCAGAGTGGGCATGTTTGTGTTCTGACCTTCTCCATGTTTCTGTGACAGAGAAGCTGGCCAAACTTGACTGGAAGGGGAATCTGGTAGGAGTGACGACAGAGCAGCAATGGCTGGAGTTTCTGGGAGCAATTCGGGAGCTGAGTGATAGACACATCCCAAAGAAGTGGAAGCATTGGAAAGGCAGGAGGACACAACTGTGAAATGAGAAGCCAAAGCCAACACAAAAGCCAAAGGGAGGGCAAATAATAGAGCAAAAAACATTGGGAAGCTTTTAGAAACCAACAGAAGACAACTAAAGAAAGTCAGATGAGCTCAGGGTGTGGGAGTATGATATTGTAGTCATTAATGCATCTTGGTAGCACCCAACAGCCTGAGGAATTTAGAGGAACAAAATATCTGGGGCCTCGATATCGCTTGAAAACAGACGTTCCCTGCACCAGTTACCTTTCAACTTTTATTTTGGCAGGCACGTACAAACTCTACACCCTCAAAATTTCACTTCTGAAGAACCCCCACTCACCAAGTACTCCTTTGCCATAAAACATCCTGTTCCAATCTGCACTTGTCAAATCCTTGCAAATACCATAAAAATTGATCTTTCTCCAATTTAGAATCTCAAGAGAGGTCCAGGCCTCTGTTTTTCGGTACTTACTTGGAATCTCATGGCATTATGATCACTAGACACGAAGTGTTCCCATACACTAATTTCTGTCACCAGCCCTGGATCGTTTCCCAACAGCTTATTGCACACTTCTACGCCGGATGTTTTACGTACTGATTAAGGCTCATTTGACAAACTCTACCCCATCTAGTCCTTTTACAGTATGGGAGTCCCAGTCAATATATGGAAAGTTAAAATCACTTACTATATCAACTTTTGTTTCTTGGTATAGTCTGTGAACTCTCTACAAATTTGTTCCTCTAAATCCCTCAGAATGTTGGGTGCAACCAATTCCCAGTAATGCCTACGATATCATAATTCCATGCCCTGGGCTCATCTAGTTTTCCTATGATGCTTCTTGCATCGTGATTTCCACAGCTCAACACATTCATCGCACCATTCTCAAGCATTTAATTGCTGACTCTATCTGAGGTCTGAACAACATCTGTCTGGTGTCAAGAAAACAACCTCTCCCTCAAAGTCAGAAAAACCTCTGACGCTGATTTTGTGGTGGGGATGCAGGAAAGGTTTTCTTCTGATGACTCTTCCATGAAGGTCATATTTGTGCAGGTGTCGCTACACAGTAGAACAGTGCACCACCACTCCAGAGGCTGCTAAATCTTCCTGAATGTTTTTTTTTACAGTCAAACGGGGGTTTCGATTTGCCTTTCCAGCAATCCTACGAGCAGTTCTCTCGGAAAGTTTCCTTGGTCTTCCAGACATCAACTTAACCTCCGTCGTTCCTGTTAACTGCCATTTCTTAATTACATTGCAAACTGAGGAAACGTTGCTATCTTCTTATAGCCTTCTGCTGCTTTGAGGGCGTCATTTATTTTAACTTTCAGAGTGCTAGGCAGCTGCTTAGAGGAGCCCATGGCTGCTGATTGTTGGGACAAGGTTTGAGGAGTCAGGGTATTTATAAAGCTTTGCGATTTGCATAACCTGGCCTGTCCTAACGATGACTGTGAACAAGCCATTGTCCCAACAAGCTAATTCAGGTCTAAGACTTTTTTTCATTCTAAAATTGTACAAAACAGAAATAATACACTAAACTCCTGATGAAGGGTTTCGGCCCGAAACGTTGTCACTACCTCCTCCCATAGATGCTGTCTGGCCTGCTGAGTTCTGCCAGCATTTTGTGTTTTTAATAATACACTAATCTTGCTTAAAATGTTGAAAAGAATGTTTTGTCTTTAATTTTATTACTTTTGGAGACCAGTTCACCTTCTACTCACTTAACTATTCACAGTAACAGGAAGTTTGACCAGTGGTGCCCAGCCGTTTGCATACCACTGTATGGGATGGGGTGGAGAGCGCGGGGTGTGACGGGAGAGAGGGGGAGGAGTGGGACTGACAGGGAGCGAAGAGGGAGAACGCGTGGGGTGGGTGGTAGATTTAGAGGGTGAGAAAGAGGGGAAGACAATGTGGGATACGGGAGCCAGCAGGGAGAGTGTTTGAGAGAGGGGGAAGGGTGGGATGTAGGGAGAGAGATAGAGAGGTTGAGAGCTGGAAATGGGGGAGGTTACAGAGTGGCGGAGGTGAGTGAGTGAGAGAGACAAGTTTGTGAGAGAGGAGGAGATGGAGAGGGGAAGACAGAGGGTGACAGAGATTGAGAGTGAGGTGGCAGGTGATAGGGGTAGGGATAGGGATTGTGGGATGGGAGAGAGAATGGAAGAGTAAGAGAAACAGATGGATAGAGGGGAGAGTGTGTGAGAGAAATGAAGAGAGGTATGAGAGAGTGAGGAGGAAGAGAGACGAGAGAGGAGTACGATTTGTTACTAGAGGAGTAGAGAGAGTGGCAAAGAAGGAGAGCGCGAGGAAAGATAGATAGATAGGTAGATAGATAGATAGACAGATAGATAGATAGATAGATACTTTATTCATCCCCATGGGGAAATTCAACTTTTTTTTCCAATGTCCCATACACTTGTTGTAGCAAAACTAATTACATACAATACTTAACTCAGTAAAAAAAAATATGATATGCATCTAAACCACTATCTCAAAAAGCATTAATAATAGCTTTTAAAAAGTTCTTAAGTCCTGGCGGTTGAATTGTAAAGCCTAATGGCATTGGGGAGTATTGACCTCTTCATCCTGTCTGAGGAGCATTGCATCGATAGTAACCTGTCGCTGAAACTGCTTCTCTGTCTCTGGATGGTGCTATGTAGAGGATGTTCAGAGTTTTCCATAATTGACCGTAGCCTACTCAGCGCCCTTCGCTCAGCTACCGATGTTAAACTCTCCAGTACTTTGCCCACGACAGAGCCCGCCTTCCTTACCAGCTTATTAAGACGTGAGGCGTCCCTCTTCTTAATGCTTCCTCCCCAACACGCCACCACAAAGAAGAGGGCGCTCTCCACAACTGACCTATAGAACATCTTCAGCATCTCACTACAGACATTGAATGACGCCAACCTTCTAAGGAAGTACAGTTGACTCTGTGCCTTCCTGCACAAGGCATCTGTGTTGGCAGTCCAGTCTAGCTTCTCGTCTAACTGTACTCCCAGATACATGTAGGTCTTAACCTGCTCCACACATTCTCCATTAATGATCACTGGCTCCATATGAGGCCTAGATCTCCTAAAGTCCACCACCATCTCCTTGGTCTTGGTGATATTGAGACGCAGGTAGTTTGAGTTGCACCATATCACAAAGTCCTGTATCAGTTTCCTATACTCCTCCTCCTGTCCATTCCTGACACACCCCACTATGGCCGTGTCATCAGCGAACTTCTGCACAAGGCAGGACTCCAAGTTATATTGGAAGTCTGATGTGTTGGTTCAGAGGTTGGCATTGAGCTTTGGAGAATGCATGAAGAATTTCACGTTACAGAGAAGCACTTCAGAAAGGTCCTTCAACATGCTGAACACAGGCATTCGGGACTGCCTCATTTTCCTTTTTCTTCTTCAGGACAGAACAATTAGCCATCATATGACCAGCTTTCTTACAATAGTAACAAGTGAGACCAGAATATTTCTCCTTCAACTGCTTCCCTTCATCCTTACTCTTGTCACTAGTCCCAGCTTTAATTTCTGGTTTACCCTGGTGATCCCTGGCACTCTTTTGGAAGCTCTTATTCTGGGTAAACTTAACCTTGGGAGTCAGAGCAAACTCATCTGCTAATCTAGCAGACTCCTGCAAAGTGGCAGCATCCTTTACATCTAAATACGTCTTTATGTCGTCCAGAGCAGACCTTTTGAATTCTTCAATTAAAACTAACTCTTTCAAGCTATTAAAATCATCATATATTTATCATCATCATATATGTGCACCAGCGATCAAAACACACAGATCTCTCATAAGCAAATTACATATGTCCGGTTCACAGATTTCCTCAAATTTCTGAACTTTTGCCTGTATGATTCTGGGACCAACTTGTAAGCTTTGAGCACAGCCTGTTTCACTATGACATAATCATCTGCTTCATCAACTGTCAAAGCAGAATAGGCTTGCTAAGCCTCCCCCTTAATCACACTTTGTAAGAGAATAGGCCAACCCTCTTTTGGCCACTTTAAATTCTAAGCAACCTTCTCAAAATGCTGGAAGTATTTATCAACCTCTGTCTCATCAAACGGAGGTACCAATTTAATTTCCTGACTGGCCTCAAACTTATCACCAGAGTCTAACGCTAGACTCCTGAACTGCAACCACTCTATCTTTTCCAGCTCAAATAGCCTCTGTCTTTCTGCTTCCTCCCTCTGTTTTTCTGCCTCCTCTCTGATTTTCTGCCTCTATAGCCTCAAACTGCCTCTGCCTTTCCGCAGCCTCCATCTTTAATTTTTCTCACTCGTACTGGAGCTCAAGCTCACTAGGTTTACTTTCAGGAAACACCTCCAACTCCTCCACTTTAAACACACCCTCAGATATATAATGTTCAGCTGTTATCCTCTGCAACTGTGCCCTCCTCATTGTCAATTTCAACATAGCAAGTTTTAACCTTCTAGCAAGACTCAACAACTCAATCCGTCTGGCATCCTCTAATGCCTCAGAGGTTGCCGCTTCCAAACAATCAGCATCCGCTGCTGATTTTCCACACACAAATAAATCAAAAGGGACTTCCCCAATGAAATCGATAATTAATGACTACGCCCCCATAGCTGTTCATATCCCGGATGCAGGCCCCAATTTTGTTATGAATCGTAAAACTTTAGAAACAAATCAGCACCAATAGACTACACCTGGAACAACACACACAAAATGCTGGTGGAACACAGCAGGCCAGGCAGCATCTATAAGGAGAAGCACTGTCGACTTTTCAGGCCGAGACCCTTCGTCAGGACTGCCTGAGACTGCCTGATGAGGGGTCTCGGCCTGAAACATTGACAGTGCTTCTCCTTATAGATGCTGCCTGGCTTGCTGTGTTCCACCAGCATTATGTGTGTGTTTGAATTTCCAGCATCTGCACATTTCCTCGTGGAGTCTACACCTGGAGTCTGCTATTGATGTTAAAACTATCTTTATTAGAATCTACTTGTAATATAGTAACTTAAGCAAGATAAACAAAAGTTAACAGTGTTATGTGTATATATGTGTGTAAATATAAATCCAAAACTATTGAGCTCGGGGGAAACAACGTCTGGAGTCTTGAGATGGTAAATTATGAAAGTTCAGTTCAACCACAGAATAGGTGATGAGAGAGATATTTGTAATCCAGGGTAAATGTCAAGGAAAGGCAATTATGTCAAATTCCACATGTTCCATGGTGGTAAAACAAGAGAACAGTCACTGTAGATTTTATCTGTCATCCTTCCAAATCCACATACTAATTATCACCCAAAGTGAATTGTCACAAGGCGTATTGTCTTCAAATAAATTACCACACCACACCCAGGCAAGGGTTAACACATCAGTGGTCTTCATAGGATACCCCAAATCAGATCCACTCCTATCGATTAAACGAGGTGACAACCACACATTCGATGTACGCTGAATCGATAATTAACCCACACTTGTGGGCATAGGAAAATTCCAAACAGTGACCCTTGGCACCTATTTCCCTTGTTTCGATCCTTCCATTTTTCCTCATTCATCTCCGTCTGACTCTGAGTGTCTGTGTCCTCAGTTAAAACTAAACAAGCTGGGAGTGATGTAAACAAGCTGCAAGTCAGACTGATTCACCTTCTTAATCTCTCTCTCTCTCTCTTAAAATGACAGTCCACAGCAAACAAAACCTAGGGATTCATAACAGCTGACTGGTGTGCCAGTAGTTGGGATGACTGAGTGAATCCTTTCCCACATTCTCAGCAGGTAAATGGCTCCTCTCCAGTGTGAACTCGCTGATGTCTCTGTAGTGTGGAAGACCGAGTGAATCTCTTCCCACATTCTGAGCAGGTGAATGGCCTCTCTCCAGTGTGAACTCGCTGGTGTTGCAGAAGGTGGGATGACAGAGTGAACCGTTTCCCACATTCTGTGCAATTGAACAACTTCTCACCGGAGTGAACATGCTCATGTCTCAGTAGGGTGGAAGACTGAGTAAATCCCTTCCCACATTCTGAGCAGGTGAAAGGCCTCTCCCCATTGTGAACTCGCTGATGTCTCTGTAGCTGGGATGACTGAGTAAATCTCTTCCCACATTCTGAACAGGTGAATGGCTTCTCCCCAGTGTGAACTCGCTGGTGTTTCTGTAGGGTGGATGGATCAGTGAATCCGTTCCCACAGACTGTGCAGGTGAACGGCGTCTCCCCATTGTGAATTCGCTAATGACTCTGTAGTTGGGATGACTGAGTAAATTTCTTCCCACATTCTGAACAGGTGAATGGCTTCTCCCCAGTGTGAACTCGCTGGTGTTTCTGTAGGGTGGATGGATCAGTGAATCTCTTCCCACAGAATGAGCAGGTGAACGGCTTCTCCCCAGTGTGAACTCGCTGATGACTCAGTAGTTGGCATGACTCAGTGAATCTCTTCCCACATTCTGAGCAGATGAAAGGCTTCTCCCCAGTGTGAGCTCGCTGGTGTCTCTGTAGGGTGGATGAATGAGCGAATCTCTCCCCACAGATTGAGCAGGTGAACGGCCTCTCCCCAGTGTGAATTCGCTGATGACTCTGTAGTTGGGATGACTGAGTAAATCTCTTCCCACATTCTGAACAGGTGAACGGCTTCTCCCCAGTGTGAACTCGCTGATGACTCTGTAGTTGGGATGACTCAGTGAATCCCTTCCCACAGACTGAGCAGGTGAATGGCTTCTCCCCAGTGTGAACTCGCTGATGTCTCTGTAGGGTGGATAACCGAGTGAATCCCTTCCCACAGTCTGAGCAGATGAATGGCCTCTCCCCAGTGTGAACTCGCAGATGACACTGTACTTGGGATAACTGAGTAAATCCCTTCCCACATTCTGAACAGCTGAACGGCTTCTCCCCAGTGTGAACTCGCTGATGACTCTGTAGGGTGGATGAATCAGTAAATCCTTTCCCACATTCTGAGCAGGTGAACGGCTTTTCCCCAGTGTGAACTCGCTGATGTCTCAGTAATTGGGATGACTGAGTGAATCCTTTCCCACATTCTGAGCAGGTGAACGGCTTCTCCCCAGTGTGAAGTCGCTGATGTCTCAGTAGGCTGGATAAGTCACTGAATCCTTTCCCACATTCTGAGCAGGTGAACGGCTTCTCCCCAGTGTGAACTCGCTGATGTACCAGTAGGTTGGATGACTGAGTGAATCCCTTCCCACAGACTGAGCAGGTGAACGGCCTCTCCCCAGTGTGAACTCGCTGGTGATTCTGTAGTTGGGATAAATGAGTGAATCTCTTCCCACAGACTGAACAGGTGAATGGCTTCTCCCCAGTGTGAACTCGCTGGTGAGCCATTAGGTCAAATGACTGAGTGAATCCTTTCTCAGAAATTAAACAGATGACCAGCCTCTGCCCGGTGTGATGTGAACTGACTGGTGTGTCCACAGGTGGGAAGACCGACTGAACCCCTTCTCACACACAGAACAGATGAATGGCCTTGCCCAGTGTGAACTTGCTGATGTACCTTCAATTGTGATAACCGAGTGAATCCATTCCCACTGTCTGAGCAGGTGAACAGCCTTTCTCCTGTGTAAAATGACAGGCTTGCTATTTGGTCAAATGACCAATTAAATCCCTCTCCACAGTCTGAGTAGGAAGGATGGTCGATTGAATCTCTTGCTCCGCTTCTTAAATATCCAGACAGAGACAGCAAAACTGGTGTGCCGTGTTTGAGATTCCCGGCGACAAAATCCTTCTCATTTTTATCCTGTGAAAAGATTTACAAAATCCATCAATGGGTTTAGGACAACATTTCAGATGAGATTACTTGAGTTGCCAAGGTTTGATCTGGTATCACACTGTTACAGTGAGGTTCAACGAAAGTTGGACAGAGAAAGCATCTCCTGACTGGGCAGAGTGCTGGTATCTGGAATGACCAACAATTCTCTGATGCTCTTCCTGTCTCTATAAGAATGGGGCATTTCTGCCGTCTCCGATTTGTGACCTGGCTCAGTTTGACTCTCTCCATTGGTATTATTCCCTGTTCCTGCTGAGCTGCAAGGGTGCCTGGCCCCATAGTAACTGAAACAGTCTCACGCAAATTGTCTTTGTGGATGTGCATCTAGGATTTTCTTTTATGTATTATTAACTGAAAGTGCTACAGTTTTAACACCATATAAAAAAATTCCTGCTGAGATGAATGGTTGGTCCGCACAGCTGCTAAAAGGGGTTAGAGTGAATTTTTGTAATATTTCAGGTTCTTGTAGAAAAGTACAACACAGAAACAGGTCCTTTGGGTCATCTAGTCTTGTGCTGAACTATTTAAACTGCCACTCCCACACCCCTACCATCCAGGTACCTACACGAGCCTCTTAAATGTTGAAATCGAACTCGCATGCACCACTCGGGATGGCTGCTCATTCCAAACCTAGATGACCATCTGTGTGAAGAAGTTTCCCCTCATGTTCCCCTTAACATTTCACCTTTCACCCTTAACCCCTAGCCACTGGTTGAAGTCCCACCCCCATCTCAGTGGAGAACGCCAGCTTGCATTTACACTATCTATGCCCCTCTACCACAATCAAATCTCACCTCAATCTTCTACATTCCAATTAATAAAGTCCTGACCTGTTCAATCTTTCCTTATAACCCAAGTCCTCCAAACTTGGCAACATCCTTGTGAATTTTCTCTGAAATCTCTGAATCTCTTTTAAATCATTCCTGTAGGTAGGTGACCAAAACATCACACAATACTCCAAATTAGGCCTCTTTTACAAGTCAACATAATATCCATCTATTGTCAGTATTTGGTTCATGAAAGCCAATGGGCTAAAATCTTTTTATCCTTCACAATCTAACTGTGATACCACTTTCAGTGAATTAAGGACTTGTATTCCCAGGTCCCTTTCTTCTAAAACACTCCTCCGTGCCCGACCAGTCACTGTGAAAGACCTCCCTTGGTAGGTCATACCAAAGTGCAACAACTCACACTTGTCTGCATTAAATTCCAATTTCCATTTCTCAAACCATTTTTCCCAGGGGGTCCAGATTGCACTGCAAGCCATGATAGTCTTCCTCGCTGTCCACTACACCGCCAGTCTTGGTGGTCATGAATCTGCTAATCCAGTTAACCACACTATCATCCAGATTACTGATACAGATGACAAACCACAACAGATCCAGAACTGATCCCCGTGGCACACCACTAGACACAGGCCTCCAGTCAGAGAGGCAACCATCTGCTACCACACTCTGGCTTCTCCCAAAGACAGTGTCTCATCCAATTTACTGTCTCATCTTTAATGCTGAGTAACTGAAACTTCTTGACCAACCTCCCATATGACTTTGTCAAGTGCCTTGCTAAAGTCCATGTAGACAACATCCACTGCCTTGCCTTCATCCACTTCCCTGATAACTTCCTCGAGAGACTCTATAAGATTGGTTAGACATGGCCTATCATGCACAAAGCCATGCTGTCTATCTTTAATCAGTCCACATCTATCCAAATACTTATATTTCCGGTTCCTGCATATACGTTCCAGTAACTTTCCCACTATTCACTACTAGTCACCACTCCGTGGGTTTGGAGATTTCCCTTGAATGTCATAGAATCATAGAAATCTATAGCACGTTACAGACCCTTTGGCCCACAGTGCTGTGCCGACTTTTAACATACTCTAGAAACTGCCTGGAGTTTCCCTAGCGCATAGCCCTCTATTTTTCTGAGCTCCATGTAACTATCTAAGAGAGTGTTAAAGTTCCCTGTTGTATCCGCCTCAACAACCGCTGCTGGCAGTGCATGCGACACATCCAACACTCTCTGTGTAAAAAACCTACCCCCTGACATCCCCTCGGCATATATTTCGAAGCACCTTAAAACTATGCCCCCTGCTGTTAGCCATTTTAACGCTGGGAAAAAATCCTCTGGCTATCCACACGCTCAATGCCCCTCATCATCTTATACACCTAAAAAAGGCTCTAAGCATAAACAAGGAAATTGTACATTGCTTTGAGGATTTGTTAGAAGTAAACAAAATTATCAGGGTATAGATAGGGTAAATGCAAGCAGCTTTTCCCACTGAGGTTGGGTGGGACGACAACCAGAGGTCATGGGTAAGTGGGGAAGGTGAAAATTTAATGGGAACATTTGGAAAAGTTCTTTGCTGAAATGGTCGTGAGAGTGCAGAATGAGATGTCAGCACTAGTGGTGAATATGAGCTCGATTTCACCATTAAGAGAAGTTTGACAGGTACCTGGATGGTACGGGTATGGAGGGTGATGATCCCGGTGCAGGTAGTTGCATTAGAGAGCTTAAATGATTTTGTGGCATTGACTAAATGGGCCAAACAGCCTGTTTCTCCACTGAACTTCTCCATGTTTCTGTGACAGAGAAGCTGGCCAAACGTGTTTGGAAGGGAAAAGGGAGGACTGACAACGGAGCAGCAATGGCTGGAGTTTCTGGGAGCAATTCGAGAGCTGAGTGATCGATACATCCCAAAGATGTGGAAGCATTGGAAAGGCAGCAGGGCACAACCGTGGGTTAAATGAGAATCCAAAACCAACATAAAAACAGAGAGGGCAAACAAAAGAGCAAAAGACCATTAGGAAGCTTTTAGAATCCAACAGAAGACAACTAAAGGAAAGTCAGATGAGTTCGGGAGTGGAATTATGAAATGGTTGTCATTAATGAGTTTTGGTTGCACCCAACAGTCCCAGGGCCTCAATATCTCTTGAAAACCAAGATTCCCTGCACTAGTTACCATTCAACTTTTATTTTGTCAGACACATACAAACTCTACACTCTTAAAATTTCACTTCTGAAGAACTCCCACTTACCAAGTACTCCTTTGTTAAAAAACATCCTGTCCCAATTAACGCTTGTCAAATCCTTGCAAATATCATAAAAATTGGACTTTCTCCAATTTAGAATCTCAAGAGAGGTCCAGGCCTCTGTTTCTCTGTATTTACTTGGAATCTCATGATCAGTAGATACAAAGTGTTCCCATACACTAATTTCTGTCACTAGCCCTAGATCACTTCCCAATAGCTTATTGCACACTTCTACATCGGGAATTTTACGTACTGATTAAGGTAGATTTGATAAGCTCTACCCCATCTAGTCCTTTTACAGCCTAGGAGTCCAGTCAATAAATGGAAAGTTAAAATCACTCACTTTATCAACCTTTGTTTCTTGGCATAGTCCGCAATCTCCCTACAGATTTGTTCCTTGAAATCCCTCAGACTGTTGGGCTAAGGACAAGTCCAAGTAATGGCTACAATATCATAACTTCATGCCCTGAGGTCTGAACGACATCTGTTTGGTGTCAAAAAAACAACCTTGCCCTCAATGTCACTGAAAGAAAGGAGCTGGCTGTAGACTACAGGAGAAATGGAGACAGGCTGACCCAGGATCTGGGGTTGAGAGGGTGAACAGCTTTAAGTTCCCTGGCATACACAACACCGAGGATCTCACCTGGTCTGTACATACTGGCTGTGTGGTGAAAAAGGCACAAAAGTGCCACTTTCACTGCAGGCGGTTCAGGAAGTTTGGGATGGGGCCCCAAATACTAACAACTTTCTACAGGGGCACAATTGAGAGCATCCTGACTGGCTGCATCACTGTCTGGTATGGGTGCTGTACTTCACTCAGTCACAGGACTCTGCAGAGAGTGGTGCGGACAGCCCAGCACAAATGTAGATGTGAACTTCTCACTATTCAGGACATTGACAAAAACAGGTGTGTAAAAAGGGCCACTGTGTAAAAAGGATCATTGGGGACCAGAGTCACCCCAACCACAAACTGTTCCAGCTGCTACCATCTGGGAAACGGTACCACAGCCTGAAAGCCCGGATGAACAGGCCCAGGGACAGCTTCTTCCACCAGGCCCTCTGATAGATTAATTTATGCTGATACAATTGTACTTTTATTTATCCTGACTGTCCTGTTGTACATACTATTTATTATAAACTATTATAAATTTCACATTGCACATTTAGACAGAGACGTAACATAAAGATTTCTACAACTCGTGTATATGAAGGATGTATGTAATAAAGTCAATTCAATTCAATTCACCCTCTCCACTATCTGTTCTGTCACTCTGGCTCCAATCCTTCCTGCAACTTTAGTTTAACCACCCACCCCACAGGGAAGCACTAGCAAGCCTTGCCACTCGGATATTAGTCCCTTTCTAGTTCTGTTCCCCTAACTAACAAATCCCCCATCTCCCCTTTGACTTTCCTCTGCCAGGTAATCCCTCCCAACAGTTTGTAAAGTGTCCACCTGTTGTTGTATGAGATGGCAACAGGAGTACCCTGCGGTGGCTATTTAACTTCATTCTCCTTCCTGACTCTCACCCAGTTTCCTGTGTCCTGCACCTTGGGTGTAACCCACCATGTCATATCTATCACCCCCTCCAACTCTCGGATGATGCGGAATTCATCCATTTCCAGCTCCAACTCCTTAAAGTGCAGCTGGATATACAACTTCTACGTGAGGGCGTCAGGGACACTGGAGGTCTCCCCGCCTTCCCACCAGTGTCCCCTCTAATTTGTAATGACCAGTGTGTGCAAAAATCTTGTGCTGTACAATTTTTACCCAGTGAGAACAACATGTGCAAACTGAATTTTATATAGAGAGGTATTCATTTCAACAGCGAGCAAATCACTGTCAGTAAGAACTTTGATCTCCTCTAGATTTGATCGAGTTCATCTGCACTCTCACACAACCTACATAACAGGTCTGCAATGGTTAATGACGGATTTACTTGCCACAGCTTTTGCAAACCACCTACTGTGATTTTCTTGCTAAATGATGCTTTAAAAATTCAGATTTCCAAATATCAACTCACTTCTTCCAATTTGAAAATTTCCCACCAACTCTTGCATCACCACAATACACCGAGGTAAAAGTACTATACTTAAATATTCCCCCTGAACCCTCCCCCAGGTGACTGACAGTGTTGAACTCAGTGAATGCAATGCCACTGAATATGAAGGGAAGGGCAGTAGTGTGTCTCACTGGAGTCTGGCACATTTGTGATGTGAAAGCTACTTGTTGTCCAGGGCAAAGGTGTTTGATATCATTATGTACCCGGAGAGAATGGGACAAAACATGTTCTCACCGGTAGAAAAGTCCAGACCAAGAGGAGGTAGAACAAGCAACGCACACAAAATGCTGGAGGAACTCAGCAGGCCGGGCAGCATCTATGGAAAAGAGTACTAATGCTGAATTCCTCCAGCAATCTGTGTGTGTTGCTTGGGTTTCCAGCATCTGCAGATTTCCTCTTTGTGACTGGAGGTAGAACAAAGATGATTTTCTCAACTGGTGATGAAAAAGATTTTAGAGCCATAGAATAGAACACTACAGCACAGTACAGGCCCTTCAGCCCTCCATGTTGTGCCGACCCATATAAACCTTAAAAAAAGTACTAAACCCACACTACCCCATAACGCTCCATTTTTCTTTCATCCATGTGCCTGTCCAAGAGGCTGTTAAATACCCCTAATGTTTTAGCCTCCACCACCACCCCTGGCAAGTCATTCCAGGCACTCACAACCCTCTGTGTAAAAAAAAAACTTACCCCTGATGTCTCCACTAAACTTCCCTCCCTTAATTTTATACATATGCCCTCTGGTGTTTGCTATTGGTGCCTTGGGAAACAGGTACTGACTATCCACCCTGTCTATGCCTCTCATAATCTTTTAGACCAGTGACCTTTCAGATTATTTCACGTTTCATAAAGATTGAAACAGAATAGGCTGAAACACACCGTTCAAAAGTGCTGGCATTCAATCCACGGTGCATTGACTCATAACATTTTTTGGGTGTATGTTTGTCAGAAACACATGCAACAGATTTCCCATCAGAAGTGCAGGTAAATTCTGGACCTGATTTCAAATGAACCGCTGAGCGCTCTAAAAAAAAGCTGCTGCAGAGGCCGATTTCTCCCTTGTGCTTTTATTTTTAGTGTGAACTATGTAACATTGATGGTGATTAATGATCATTACTTTCAGGCGACAGCCCTCCAATCATGTGACTAACCACAGTAAAACTTAGTTAACTTGCCATGATTGGGTCTTGGGTGTCGGACTAGCAGATTTTCTGTATTATTAGATGTTCTCATATTAATACATCATACCTCACTTCCAAATCACTGTTTTTAGACATCACATTATAGAATGATGTGTTCCACATAACCTGCAATTTTAAAAGAAGCACAGAAAATAAGGTCAAAGTAAGTTTCAAAGGCATCTGGGAAACAGAAACGTGCAAGTTTAAAGGGAGCAGAGATACCTGACTGACCTGCATGAGGTGTTGAGCTACCTAAAATCCATTCTTGAACATATAATGTAGATTTAAAGCAATAATTGGATTTAAATTATTTTATTAAATTAACATTATCTTGGATCTCTTAACTGTAATTCACATTTAATGTAGGATTAACCTTTCTGCATTTGGATAACTACAATTTTTGTTCTTTTCTTTCGAAAAATGCAGTCACATCATAATACTATTCAAACTTCAGACCAAAAGTCTTCTTTTTCCCCCCTTTTATTTCTTCCCAGGAAAAAAATACTATAAACTTTTTGCTATTTAAAATTAGTAACATGTATCAATTCTTGCTGTTGTTTAAAATTAAATTGCTTAACTCCCTGAAGCAAACTTGTAAGTTCACTAGCTAATAAAGAATTGAACAAAGAGGATTGTATATCTTACGCACAAAGCAGCATAATATCAATGCTCCTACATCAGAAATTGGGAGACGAATATACACATCCCAAGCTTATTAGGTATTTGGACTCAATTTTTCCCACAGATGGCTAACTGCGAATCTTGGCTGGTTCATCAGGCACAGAACGGAATAGATCTGAAGGGAGGTGGGGTGGTTTGTGTATTTGCGGCAGTGCTGGGAGGAAAAATCAGCATGAATGATGAATGTCTTTAATGTCCATCTCACTACAGACATTGAATGACGCCAACCTTCTTAGGAAGTACAGTCGACTCTGTGCCTTCCTGCACAAGGCATCTGTGTTGGCAGTCCAGTCTAGCTTCTCGTCTAACTGTACTCCCAGATACTTGTAGGTCTTAACCTGCTCCACACATTCTCCATTAATGATCACTGGCTCCATATGAGGCCTAGATCTCCTAAAGTCCACCACCATCTCCTTGGTCTTGGTGATATTGAGACGCAGGTAGTTTGAGTTGCACCATATCACAAAGTCCTGTATCAGTTTCCTATACTCCTCCTCCTGTCCATTCCTGACACACCCCACTATGGCCGTGTCATCAGCGAACTTCTGCACATGGCAGGACTCACAATTATGGATAACTCTGAACATCCTCTACATAGCACCATCCAGAGACAGAGAAGCAGTTTCAGCGACAGGTTACTATCGATGCAATGCTCCTCAGACAGGATGAAGAGGTCAATACTCCCCAATGCCATTAGGCTTTACAATTCTACCGCCAGGACTTAAGAACTTTTTAAAAGCTATTATTAATGCTTTTTGAGATAGTGATTTAGATGAATATCATATTTTTTTACTGAGTTAAGTATTGTATGTAATTAGTTTTGCTACAACAAGTGTATGGGACATTGGAAAAAAAGTTGAATTTCCCCATGGGGATGAATAAAGTATCTATCTATCTATCTATCTATCTAAAATGCTCTACAAATGTTTCACACTTATTTGACCTTGAGCTTTTTTTTAAAACCATTATTACACTTTAGTCAGGATTACTTAGAATTTCAACATCTATTTTCCAGCGAAAATAATAAGTGGGAAGGGGTATAATTTAAAGATCCTATATATTCAGTTTAATCCACCCCATTCTAATGAAATGTTTATTCAGTTATTCATGCTATTGACAAGGCTCTGAATAAAGCAAATGAGGACCAATAGGTGTGGTCCATTCTTACAACCAGTTCAATGGCATAATTTTAAACTCACTTCTCCATGTCTTCACATTTAGGAGCAGAATCACAAGAAGAGGTGGCAAATGACCAGGTGGTAAAAGCTCTCATTTCCTTTCCAATTCTATTTGAAAGTACTGTCTTAGTCTTCGCCAGTACTGTCCTGTGGATATCCAGTAAGTGTGCTCTGGAAGTCCAACCCAAAGTAGAATCCTTGCTAATCTACAATGCTAGTACTGTACCTCACCATACTTTATGTCAGGTAATTTAGCCAAGATTCCTGTTTTCTAATCACAGGAAAGACTAAGTGCTAATTTAAAACAAAGGCTAAGATTTAAACTTTCATCTTATGGTGATGATCATCTAATGTTATACTGCTTTTCCCTATATATATATATATAAAAATAAAAGGGGTGATAGATAAGTTTGTGGCCTAAGGTAGAAGGAGTCAATTTTAGAAAATCTAGCACATCTATTTTTCAACATAGTCCCCTCGTACATTTACACACTTAGTCCAGCGGTCGTGGAACATACGTATCTTGGACCTCCAGAAAGTGTCCACAGATGGGTTTTGTTCCCTTTCTCCCAGTTCCTAATCCTTGTATTTGGATAGCTGGAGCTCAGCTCTGTCTGAGAGATCCATCAGTTCCCATTCCCTCATCAGCCGGAAGCTCCCCGGGGCCCGTGTACGGATCGTGGGGCTGAGAGAGAGGGAAGAGAGCAGGACTGTCCCGGGATTGCGGGTCACGGTGTCCGAAATTCAGAAGAGTTATCCCGAAGTCGGTGTTTAAGATAAAAACACGGAGAAGCGATCTTACCTGCATGCGACATTTTCCAGGCCTTGTGTACTGCGCGCATGCGTGCTACTTGGGGACGTCATCAGCCTGACGCCTGCGCAGTTCTTCAGTGCTTCAGCGACTAACAAAAATTATTCGCGCAGTGCCTTATGGGTAATGACAGTGCCATTAAACATTTCTTGAAACACTGGTTCAATGTCCATATCTCATTTTTTTTCGGGTGTATAGAAAAAATCTGCAGCTGTTTTAACGCAGGAAGCGGCTCACATAAACAATATACTCAATATCAACGTGTATCTAATGCCAAAGTAAAATGCAGATATAAAACACAGGAGATTCTGCAGTTGCTGGGAATACACACAATGCTGGAGGAGCTGTGCAGTTCAGGCAGCAACTAAGCAGCGGAGTACACAGTCTAGACATGCTGAAGAGGCTCGGTCTAAACGTTGTCTATTTATTCCTCTCCACAATTGCTGCCTGATCTTTTGATTTCCACCAGTATTTTGCAGAAACTAACCATCTTTTTTTTTTAGGTCAACTAGTTTCCAAATTGTTCTGATCTTCCTTTTGTAGCCATATCCTGCTGGTCTGTTTCTTCCTCCTCGTAAACTCTAGACCCATTCTCTCTCTGGAGCCCCAAAGCCTGACTCAGGCTGGCAACTCTTTGGTTTCTGACTCTGCACCATCGAAGTTTCACTCGCTAGTCTGCTGTCAGACTTTAGAGGTGCATTGTGTTGCGAGATCGCAGATTCGTTTACTGTGAGTGTCGCTTTAAGTGCCTGAAGGAGGCGGGGCTGTGACGTCACACACGCGCTGCAGCGGAGACAGAGAGACAGAGGAGAGGGGAGGGGAGACAGGGAGGAGAGGGAGGGGGGAGAGAGGGAGAGAGGGAGAGGGAGAAGATGAGAGGGAGAGTGAGAGAGACTTCAGCTTGTCACTGCTATGCCCTAAAGATTGGGTTGATCATCGGCACTCAGTCCACAACGGATGTGTGACTGTCACTTCGTATAATCCATATGTGTGGATTTGCTGGAATATCCTGTGGTATCACTTTTGTTGGCCCTTACCCGAAATCGGGGTGTTCTATGGTAACCACTTGAAGACGATATTCCTGTAACTGTCACCTGGTGATATTTCTAAGCGGATTTCGGAACTAATCGACGGATAAGATCTTCGGCGACTGTTATTTCGTTTACCCAGCGTGGAATGTGTGTGGAATTCTTCGTAATTGCCTTCTCTCTACATGTTCGTGTGGATTTACAAATCTCCCCTCTCACTCACTTATTCCGTGGATTACTGAACATTTCCACTTTACCATCTGAAGACTTTAAACATTGTTTCCCAAGCTTGATAGTTTGGGAGCTGTGTATACGCATAATACTGTTAAATTCTGTTTATTTTGTTTAATCTTTTATATTTGTAGCAGATACTAATGAAGAGAGTGGTTTTAACATCGAAACCAGACTCCATTAGTGATCTGTTGCTGCTGGTACGTAACAATTGCAACAACCCAGCTGTCTGAGGCACAGTCCTTTAAAATTGGTGAAAATGACCCAAAACGTTGAAAAGAGCGGGGAAGAAGGAGTTTAACCAACTTCGTCCAGAGCCCTGAAGAATATCAAAAGCACAGTGAGCTCATCGTCTTATTCAGCCCGGGGAAAACCATGCAGGGAATTCATGCAGGTGTATAAGATGATGAGAGGCATTGGTCGTGTGGATAGTCAGAGGCTTTTTCCCAGGGCTGAAACGGCGAACACGAGGGGGAATAGGTTTAAGCTGCTTGGAAGTAGGTACAGAGGAGATGTCAGAGCTAAGATTTTTAAGCAAAGAGTGGTGTGTGTGTGGAATGCACTGCCAGCGACAGTGGTAGAGGCGGATACAATAGGGTCTTTTAACAGACTCTTAGATAGGTACATGGAGCTTAGGAAAATAGGTGGCTATGCGGTAGGGTAATTCTAAGCAGTTTCTAGAGTAAGTTACATGGTCGGCACAACATTGTGGGCCAAAGCGTCTGTAATGTGTTGTAGATTTCTATGATTCTATGAAATTTAAGAGAAATCTCCTATCCCACGGAATGGAGACTAGTTGCAACCTGTCATCTCAGGGAGGGTGAGAGGGGAACGGCAGGGATAGATTTTCATAAACTGATATGGAACAGAAATATGGGCAGGGACCAGATGGGCCTAGTGGCCTCCCTAGTTTGCATCGTGAGTGTGGTAGAGACAGTAAGTACCTGAGACACGGGATTTGATACAGAACTGATTTATCTTTCACAGATCCACAATATTAAACACCAGTCTAGTTTAAGGCTAACATCAGCAGAACAGACTCCTCCAATGCTCAGTGACCAGGGTTCAGTCCTGGGGGCGATGAGCAGCCACAAGAACTGCAGAATCTGACAGTAACAGTCCCTCATGAACCTGCAGCTGCCTTCAGTCACCGTGATGGTTAAACATTTAACACGGAGCTGATTTGAACTTCCTCCCTGATGTGAAGTTGCTGGTGTTGCAGCAGCTGGGATGATTGAGTAAAACTCTTTGCTCACTCCGGACAGAAATGTGGCCTCTATTTATTGTGAACTCACCGGAGCATCACAAAGTGGGTTCACTGAATGAGTCTCTTCGCACACACGGAGCAGGTGAACGGCCACTTCCCAGTGTGAAGCTGTTGTGTTTGTGATTCCCATACACAAATCCTTTGACTTTCCTACACTGCTAAACGTTTACAAAGCAAGTCAGTGGGTGAAGGACATTTCAACTGAAATAATTTTAGTCTCCATGGTGCCTTCTGATTAAAACACTGTCACATCTCAAAACAATTTAGAGGAACAAGATTTCATCTTCTAACTGGCCACAGTTCCGGCATCAGGCACAATATCAAACTCTCTGCTTCCCTCTCTGTATCAAAATGGATCATTCCTCCCCTTCATCAGTCTGTGACTTGGCTCAGTTTGTCTGTCTCCTTCGCATTCTGAGCATGCGCCACACACCTGCTGAGATCACATTTTATTTACACGGCTGTGACTGGAGACGTTCTGATTATTATGTCCCTCCCGGCATTTGACGGTGGTAAACTCAGAGTCAACAATGGTATTGAAGCTCAGGAGTAGGTGATTAGGCTTTTTCGTTGGAGATCGATAAACTGCCGGTAGTGTGTGTCTGGATGAGTGGGTCGTTTTCAGACTGGAAGGAGGTAGCGTTTGGAGTACCCCAGAGATCAGTCCCTGACAACAGTTGTTCACAGTTTAATGTCCTGGCGGAGGCAGCGAGATGTGAGATGCCCCAGTCTGCTGGTGACGCAGAAAGAGTGGAGTTGGGGGAGGGGAGGCTATTCACATGCAAGTTCGTAGCTTTGCAATCAGTACATAGTGCACTGTGGGGCTGCAGTGACGGGTTCCAATCTGCTAATTAGATTTGCTGACGACATTACATTGATCCGCTGGATCCCAAATAATTACGAGGCCTCATGACACAATATTGATCATGACACAATGTATTTTATATACTGTTAATGACATAAAACATATTTATAGATTGTTACTGACAGAGAATCGTACAATTTGTGTTCCGTGTGTTATCTGAATGTACTTGCCTGTGATGCTGCCACAAGTCAGTGTTTCTCTGTACCTGTACCTTCCCATACTTGTGCACTTGGCAATAAATTCAACAGGACCTGAGAAATCTCAGTGAGATTTGATTAGTGATGATCATCTTGGCTGCTCGGTAGGTCGAATGTATGAGACAGTACACTGTTAAATGCAAAACCCTGAACAGTGTTGATGATCAGAGGGATCTTAGACTCCCTGAAAAAGACTGCACAGACTGATCGGGTAGTTAAGAAGGCAAATGACATGGTTGTCTTTATTAGTTGAAGCATTGAGTTCAAAAGTCGGGAAGTTATGTTGCAGCTGTTCCGAGCCTGCGGTCGTACTGTGACTGTCTCTTTAAGAGCGCCGGCGTGATGAGGCGGGACTATGACGTCAGTCACAGGCTGACAGCGCTAACTGTGGACTGAACCATAAGTGAGAGAGAACGATCTGCAGACAGGCAGTCGGCCAGTCTAAGAGAGAGAGAGAGAGAGAGAGAGAGAGAGAGAGAGAGAGAGAGAGAGAGAGAGAGAGAGAGAGAGAGAGACTGGAAAAGCTGATTGCTTCAGTTAGTCGCAGCTGAGGCTTGGAAATCTCCTATGCCCACAAGAGTGGGTTGATCATCAGTACACAGAACCACAACGAACGTGTGTGGCTGTCACTTCGTATAATCCATAGGAGTGGAATTTGGAATATCTTGTATTAACCCTTGCCTGGGTATGTTGTGTGGTAACCCCTGGAAGACGGTATTCCTGTGACAGGTCACTTTCGCTGATAACTCGTCTGTGGACGGATTCGACGGATAAGAACTTCGTCGACGGTTATTTTGAAGTAACGGCCTTTTCTCTACGTTTCACCCTGGATTACAAATATCTCTCTACCGTCATTTATTCCGTGGATTACTGAACTTTCCTACTTTACCATCTCAAGACTCTAAACTTTGTTCCCTCAGGCTCGATAGTCTGGGAATTACATTTACACATATATACACTTAATACTGTTAACTTTATTTCGTTAAGTTACTATATTATAAGTAGATACTAATAAACAGAGTGTTTTTACCATCAAAACCAGACTCCAGTGTGAACTCTATTGCTGCTGGTTCGTTTCTAAAACGCTTCAGTTCGTAACACGGTTTTATAAAACTAGTTAGACCACATCTGGAGTGTTTCATACAGTTCTGGTCGCCCCCATTCTGGGAAGGATGCCGGGGCTTTGGAGAGGGCGCAGAAGAGGTTTACCAGGATACTGCCTGGATTAGAGAGCACGAGCTATAACGAGAGGCTGGACAACATTCCAGTTCATTTCAGAAATGACAACAGTTCAGTTTCCTTCTGTGGCTCCAGAGCAGAAGCTCAGCCTGTCTAATATTTCCGCACAGTTAAAATGGGGAATTTGTTTACTATCATCACGTACTGAACTTCCAATGAAAATCTTGCCTGACGTACCATCCACACAGATCGATACATTACAACAGTACATTGAGCTGATATACGACAGAACAATCACTGTAACAAAGCATTATGGCTGCAGAGAAAGTGCAGTGCAGATAGACATATGGTGCAGGTTCACGTCGAGTTACATTGTGAGGCCGAGTCCATTTTATCATTCATTTGGCTTCTAACCACAGACAGGAAGCCGCCCTTGAGCTTGTCATTACTAATAACTGCAGGTCTTCTTTTTTTCTCTCACTTTCTCGTGGAACTAGACAGGGATGTCCATTAAGCCCTTTATTATTTAATCTTGTATTGGAGACTTTTGCTATAACACTACGTGAAGCTAAAAATATTCATGGCATCTCTATGAATGGAACCATACATAAGATTTCTCTTTAAGCAGATGATCTTTTGGTTTTTATTTCAAATCTTGAGCAATCAATTCCTAATCTTTTGGAAACACTTAAAGATTTCGGTAAATTTTCTGGATATAAACTTAACTTGAGTAACACTGAATTGTTTCCATTAAATGTCCCTGTTAGTATATATAATGATATTCCTTTTAGAATAGTTAATATATTTAGATATTTAGGTATTATTATTTAGGTATTATTATTTTCCAAAATATACCTATCTTTTTAACTAAAACAAATTTCGATCAAATTGACTCTCTTATTTCTTCCTTTATTTGGAACAATAAGAGACCAAGAATTAATAAGTATCATTTACAAAATTCTAAAAAAAGATGGTGGACTTGAACTTCCTAATTTAAGACTGTATTATTGGGCTGTGAATATTAGACAATTATATATTTGGTTATATTGGCTTGATAAGAACCAAAAATCATTATGGGTTGATTTGGAATTAAAAGCTGTTAAACAATTTTATTTAACTTTAGTTTTAGGAGCTCCATTACCTTTACAGCTCTCTAAAATTCCAAATTTAAATCTTTACCCGGTTATTAAACTATCCCTACGGATTTGGGTTCAGTTTCGTAATTATTTTTTAAAATTTTAAACAATTTACGTTGTATAGTTTTTATATCGAAACTTTCCATTTAAGCCTTCAAGAACTGACCCCATTTTTCCCCTATGGAAAAATAAAGGGATCCATTCTTTTACAGATTTATTTTGTAATGGTCGATTGATGACCTTTGAAGAGTTAATTAACAAATTTCCTCTCGCTCGCACACATTTTTTGCAATATGTTCAGGTGAAACATTTTTTACAACAATGTTTACCTAAGTTTCCATATTTACAAGAATCTGATTTGTTGGATACCATTTTGAAATTGAATCCCTTAGTGAAAGGTTCCGTTAGCAGAATTTATAATTTATTTTTGTTACAAAAAGGGAACCTATCACTAAAGATTAAACAAGATTGGGAGAGAGAACTTAATATGACCCTTGTTAATGAAGATTAGCTTCGAGTTTTGAAAAACGTAAATTCTTCTTCTGTATGTGCCAACCATTGTTTTTTCAATTTAAAACTGTTCACCGTTATTATTTTGCAAAGGAGAGACTATCTAAAATATTTCCTACTACAGACAAATGCTGTGATAATGTGAAACTGAAGTAGCTACTTTGTCACATATGTTCTGGTCATATTCTTCATTAAAATTATTTTGACAATCTTTATTTTCTACAATTTCTAAAGCTCTGAAAATTAATTTACAACCTAATAGATTGACTGTTCTATTTGGAATACCTCCACATCATATTCAGGGTGTTTCATCTTCAGATCAACATGTAATTGCATTTGTTACACTACTGACAAGAAGGGCTATTTTATTAAAATGGAAAGATATTTCTTCCACTACATTAATTGAATGGTTTTCTCAAGGAATGTTATGTCTCAGTTTGGAAAAAATAGTAGAACTTTTGATACTCGATTCGATTTTGAGAGAAGATGGGGTTCTTTAGCCAAATATTATCATTTAATTTGAATTATGCTATATGATTTCCGTCCAATTTTATTTTTTTATAAATATGAAATGACGGTTGATGATTCTTTTTTTAAAAAATTTAGATGATGGTCAAACGTATTGCTCCGGAGGGTTCATTCCTAATGGATTTTTCCCCTTTTTTTGTGGTTACTGGGCTTTTTTCCGAGGGAGATGGGGGTACTTTTTTCCCTTATTTTTCGATATATATATTTTCCATTTTTATATTTTACGATCAGTTCTTTTAGCTTTATTAATTGAATACATATTAATCTATTGACACTTTGTATCATTTTATAGCTGTAGAAGATTATGTGTCAATAAAGAAATTCTAAAAATGGAAAATGAAACTGGCAAAACAATCACTAGACATATGGTGCAGGGTCACGTCGAGTTACATTGTGAGGCCGAGTCCATTTTATCATTCATTTGACTTATAACCACAGACAGGAAACCGTCCTTGAGCCGGATGGTTCGCGCTTTAAGGCTTTTGTATCTCTTCCCCGATGGGGGAGCGGGTTTGCAGGAAGAATGTCCAGGTTGTGAGGATCTTTGAGTACATGGCCTGCTTTTCCGAGGCAGGGGAATTGTAGGAAGAGTCCATGGAGTGGAGGCTTGTTTCTCTGATGTTCTCTGCTCTCCAAAGTTCTCTGCAGTTCCTTGCAGTCATGGGCAGAGCAGTAGCCATACGAAGGAGTGAAGTATCGACAAGAAGCTCAGAGACCTCGGCCTTCACCCTGCCTTGTGCAGCTGGATCCTGGACTTCCTGTCCGATCGCCGGCAGGTGGTAAGAGTGGGCTCCCTCACCTCTGTCTTTCTGACCCTCAGCACACATACCTCACAGGGTTGTCTCCTTGGCCCCCGCCTTTACTCTCGAAGCACCCATGACTTGTGTCGCCACCCACAGTTCCAATCTGTTAAGTAAATTTGCTGACGACACTACACTGACTGGCGTAATCTCAAATAATAACGAGGCAGCCTACAGAGAAGAAGTCATCACCCCGACACAGTGGTGTCAAGAAAACAACCTCTCCCTCATTGTGACAAAAACACAGGAGCTGGTTGTGGATTTCAGGAGGAATGGAGACAGGGACCAAAATCATCATTTCCAAGTCTGTTATTGATACAAAATGCACATTATAATATTGATCATGACACAATGTATTTTAGATACTGTTAATGACATAAAACATGTTTATAGATTGTTACTGACAGAGAATCGTACAATTTATGTTCCGTGTGTTATCTGAATGTACTTGCCTGTGATGCTGCCACAAGTCAGTGTTTCTCTGTTCCTGTACCTTCCCGTACTTGTGCACTTGGCAATAAATTCAACAGGCCCTGAGAAATCTCAGTGAGATTTGATTAGTGATGATTATCTTGGCAGCTCGGTAGGTCGAATGCATGAGACAGTACACTGTTAAATGCAAAACCCTGAACAGTGTTGATGATCAGAGGGATCTTAGACTCCATCATCGCTCCCTGAAAGAGACTGCACAGATTGATTAGGTGGTTAAGAAGGCAAGTGGCATGGTTGTCTTTATTAGTTGAAGCATTGAGTTCTAAAGTCGAGAAGTTATGTTGCGGCTGTTACGAGCCTGCGGTCGTACTGTGACTGTTTCTTTAAGAGCGCCGGCGTGAGGAGGCGGGGCTATGACGTCAGTCACAGGCTGACAGCGCTGACTGTGGACTGAAACATAAGAGAGACAGAGAGCAGACAGGCAGTCGGCCAATCTAAAGAGAGAGAGAGACTGGAAAAGCTGATCGCTTCAGTTAGTCACAGCTGAGGCTTGGAACTCTCCTCTGCCCAACTCTCCACAGGAGTGGGTTGATCATCGGTGCACGGAACCACAACGAATGTTTGTGGCTGTTACTTCGTATAAACCATAGGAGTGGATTTTGGAATATCTTGTGTTAACCCTTGCCTGGGTACGTTGTGTGGCAACCCCTGGAAGACGGTATTCCTGTGACAGGTCACTTTCGCTGATAACTCGTATGTGGACGGATTCAACGGATAAGAACTTCGTCGACGGTTATTTTGAAGTAACGGCCTTTTCTCTACGTTTCACCCTGGATTACAAATATCTCTTTCCCATCATTTATTCCGTGGATTACTGAACTTTCCTACTTTACCATCTCAAGACTCTGAGCTTTGTTCCCTCACGTTCGATAGTCTAGGAATTATATTTACACATATATACACTTAACACTGGTAACTTCCCTTTATTTCATTAAGTTACTACATCATAAGTAGAAACTAATAAAGAGAATGGCTTCAACATCAAAACCAGACTCCAGTGTGAACTCTATTGCTGCTGGTTCGTTTCTAAAACGTCACACTTCGTAACAACAATTTTATAAAACTAGTTAGACCACATCTGGAGTGTTTCATACTGTTCTGGTCGCCCCCATCCTCGGAAGGATATCAGGATATCGGAGAGGGCGCAGAAGAGGTTTACCAGGGCACTGCTTGGATTAGAGGGCATGAGCTATAACGAGAGGCTGGACAAACTTGTGTTGTTTTCTCCAGAGCGGCGCAGGCTGGGGTGAGACTGGATGGACGTTTGTAAGATAACGAGAGGAATAGATAGAGTGGACAGACGATATATTTTTCCTGGGGGTTGAAATGACTAATACATTTAAGGTGAGTGGAGATGTGAGCGGCAAGTTTATTTCTGTCCACAGAGTAGTGGGTAGCTGGTTCTCAGTCTGGGGGGGGGGGGGGGGGAGAGAGAGAGAGAGAGAGAGAGAGAGAGAGAGAGAGAGAGAGAGAGAGAGAGAGAGAGAGAGAGAGAGAGAGAGAGAGAGAGAGAGAGAGAGAGAGAGAGAGAGAGAGAGAGAGAGAGAGAGAGAGAGAGAGACCAAAGCCGTCACGTCATTCCTTTGCCCCTCCCATTTAACCGTAGATGGGCAGCATCTGTGCATCTGTTTCCGAGGCCCCGCCCTCCGGACACTGAAACGATCGCTTCGCGCATGCCCAGCTTCTCCGGGCGGACGGTGTTTTCTTCTCCGCTCATTGCTGAAGTGGGTCGTCTGTGTGATCGGGGAAGGCTTTTCGTCTCCACGGTCAGCATCCCTGTCTGCTGAGCGAAGATATCACTTTCCCATCGGTGAGTATTGAGACCGATCCCGAGCGGGGAGATCCAATGTTGGCCGTGAGCCCCGAACTGAGGGCCAGTTACTCATTTATTTTCCAGTTATCTGGGCTCGTCAGAAATGTGTCCCCTTCACATAATCTGCATTGAACGATCCAAACCAGGAGTACAGGGTGTCTATTTCCTCAGAATTGAAATGGAAGTCCCGCCAACAGGTCACGTGAGGCTGTGTATCGCAGATTCACCCCGCCCTCCGCTTTGTGACGCAAGATCACGTGGTGTGTTTTTGGCCACTTAGTCAGATTAACATTCCCAATTCGGCTCGCTTCCTGAGGCTCCTCGCATTTGTCCTGGAGCGTTATGGCTGTTGTCTTCTCCCGGACTGGGGTGGGTGAGAAAGGAGAACGTCCCAGGTTGTGGGGATCTTTGATTTCACTGACTGCTTTACCGAGGGACTGGGAAGTCTAGGGGGGAGAATGGTTTCTGTGATGTGCTGATCTGGATCCAAAGGTCTCTGCCGTTCCTCGCAGTCACGGGCGGAGCAGTTACCATGCAAAGCGTGAAGTGTCCGGATGGGAAACTTTCTATGGTGTGTTGATAAAAATTTGGTGATGGTCAAAGTATATCTGGCAAAGTTCTTGTTGTTTCTTCTAACTCTGTCATTTTCGAATCTTTTATACAGTAGTATGTATCATTAATTCAGTAGCTGTGGTGTGTTCTGACATCTCCTTACCGGCTTTTCCATGTTTACAACAGTAGGACTAGACCCGTGAGTCTGGCGTTCAAACTGGGTTTCGAAATTCCCCCACCCCTCACTGTCACTCGGTGGAAATCAGGCAGAATCTCAAGTTGCTGGAGATCTGCACTAAAAACTAAATGTTTGAAGTCATTCTGACGAAACGTCATTAACCTGAATTGTAAAGTTTGTTCCCCTCCCCGCAGCTGTTCCTTACCTGCTGAGTGTTTCTGGTAATTCCACTTTCTTTTTATTACATTTAACCTGGAAATGGAAATGACTCGATCTGTGATAGTACATCAGTAAAGGAAGCACAATTTTTCCCTGTCAATTATCCTGGTACCAGTTTGTCTGTTATTGCTGGAAATGTGTTCAGTGCAGTTGTTGCTAACGAGGTTCACATGAATAATCTCAGGAGTGATCGGCTTTATGTATGAGGAGCATTTGATTGTTTTGGACTTGTGCTCAATGGAGTTCAGAGGGACGGTGGGGGTAGTGGGGGGATGTATGGTTAAGTGAACCTACCAAATGTTGAAAAGCCTAAATACAGTCTCTATTTATGACAGAGATTAATATACTGATGATTGCTGAGTAGCTTCAGGGTTACAGGAGGAAGGCAGGAATATGGTGTTGGAATGAAAATCAGCCCTGGTTGAATGGTGGAGCAGATCAGATGAATCAAATCACCTAATTCTGTTCCTTATGTCTTACCATGACTGAATGATGGCTCCTTCTTATCCCATATTCTTTTGTGTCATGTGAGGGACAATAAAAGATTGTTCACTGAGATCATTATATCTGCCTTCAACGTTTAAATTTCAGTGAGTTTTGTTCTTAGTAACATTAAGCTTTTTATTGTTAATGTGCTTCATTATCTTTCATGTTAAAGTTAGACCTGCAGTGAGAGATTTATTGGAAGAAAACCCACGACTGAAGATGAGGGAACAGCAATAAGTGAAGCAGCCTGAGGATTGAGAGCATCAACTGGAGAGGACCCATCTGACTCGGAGATTCCAGTGATTCAGTCGGGAGAAAGTTTGGTGAGTCTCATTTACTCAAACACTGGTCCTTTAGACATTACATATCTATACAAAGGAAGGTAGGAAATAGTTGGAGTGAGACTGAATGTGCCCTGAAGAACCAGTTATGCCTCTGTCAGACCCAGTTGCAATCACTCCAGGTCTGGTAATGTGCTTCCAGCAGCCCAGCCCTTTAAAACCACTCCCATTCTGTGGAAGTCGAATCCGGAGAGAGTCTCTCAGAGACTGTATAAGTACAAACTCTTTATACCAAGTATCTGGGGCTTACTCAGTTAGTCACTCAAACAGGAACAGTCAATGACTGTTCCCGCCCAATCCACTGACTAACAATTCCGCTTCACCACAGATATATCCGTCCAGATACTCCCCACACAAGACAGGCTGGAACCAAAGTTATTTACTACATGACAGGGTGGAGCCCCTAAAGACAAATTACAAAATAGTCATAATGGCTTACACACACAGAACAGACTGAAGCTGTCCTATCTCTACACATGAGTGCACAAGGAGATAAGCATTCTGAAACCCTAGCTAGCTACCCTCAAGAAGAAATATGGCTCAGCATGGCTTAGTACATCTGTTGTTCATCAGCAGTTTCTTTCAGAAAAACAGGCTGCTATTTTTTAATGAAGTATTAAACCATACTTCATCATTCCCTGCTTTTTGATCATTACATGAGCAACAAAACAGTAATTTTTTTACAGAGAAAGCAACCGAGTACAGCTTTGACTTCTCAGTGGGTAAAAACGGCATACAACAGTAACTATAACAATGATATGTACAAATATTAGGCCATAATGCAATATTGTGCCTCACATATTACCAAACAGGCCTTCGAAGATCACCATTTCGACCCTTCGGTGAACCCGGGTAAATCCTGCCCTACTCTCTAGATGCTGTCAGTCTCCTTTGCAGTGTGCTCGGAGAGGAATGTAATGTTATTCGACTCATCAGGGATATAGGTGCAGCATTCTGTATCAATAATAGCACCGGTTCCCCCTTTCTCAGCTGGGATAAAATCTAAAGCCGTACGATTCTGTACGACTGTTTGCCAGATTGCATTCATTTCAGTGGATATTTCTGTTACTTGGGCCTGTGTTTCTGTCAGGGCCCCTGCAGTATTGTGGCCAGCTCCTCAAGTGCTTGTAGCCAAATTGATTATCTCTCATGAATTCCTGGTTACTCCATAGGAGAGAAAAACTATCATCAAAGATCGCTCAGTCTCAGTTATTCCTCTCCGCTGCTGGGCACCTGCAAGTATGGCCACGATGCATGTTTCCCAGTGTAGGAAGTTCCGTTTGGTGGGGGCCTGAGATACATCTGTCAAAACACTGTGTCTGTCAGGGCCCCTAGTTCTACCCATTTGGCATAAGTGTGACAGAGACAGAAAGATTGTAACTGGATGCTGGGGTGAGCCCTCTCAAAGACATAAACACAAACACCACTGTTACGCACTCGTAACGGTTTAAATGAACCAGCAGCAATAGACCACACCTGGAGTCTGGCTTTGATGTTAAAAGCACTGTCTTTATTAGTATCTATATCTACTTGTATAACAACTTAAGCAAAATAATCTAAAGTTAAAGGTGTTATGAATACACATATGTGTAAATATAACTCCCAAACCACTGAGCTCAGGGAATAACAAGCTCAAAGTCTTGAGATGGTGAAGCATGAAAGTTCAGTTCAGCCATGGAATAAATGACGAGAGAGAGATATTTGTAATCCAAGGTGAATGTCGAGAGAAGGCAATTATGTTGAATTCCACAAATTCCTTGGTGGTAAAACGGGATAACAGTCGCCGTAGGTCTTATCCATCGTTGTTCTAAATCCACATACAAATTATCACCAGAAGCAGCTTATCAGAGGAGTACTGTCTTCAGAAGGATCTGCCACCCAAGCAAGGGTTAATACACAGGTAGATTCTGCAAGGTACTCCCAATCCAGATCCAACACAAAGTATTACCGACAGTGATTTCCACAGAATATCCCTTCTCACAAGTGGTTACCACATAACACACCCAAATCTGGCTAAGGGTTAACAAAAGTGGTATTCCCATATGGATTATACGAATTATCACCAACAGTGATTGGTCACAGGGGTAGCTCTTCAAGTGAATTACCACCCCCAGGCAAGGGTTAGCACAAGATTCACTCCAGTGGATCAAACAAAGTGACAATCACACATTCGGTATACAATGGATCAATAATCAACCCACCCTTGTGGGCATAGGAGAGTCCAAACAGTGACCTTTGGCCACTAGGTCCTTTGTTTCGAACTTTCCATCTTCTTTCTTTCTCTCTGGCTGACTGTGTGTCCTTGCTTAAACAAAACAAACTTTGAGCTATGTGAACACAAGCTGCCAGCAAGTGTAAACACGCTCCATGGTCAAATAGTTCCAGCCCCCTCTCTCTCTTGTAAGATTCAAACAGGAGCCGAGAAAGCTGGCGGCTGACATTACTCAGGCAATATCTCTCAAAATGACAGTCCACGGCAAGAAACCGAGAGGTTCATCACTCTCTACTATCAACCAATACAATTTCCTTTAGTCCGAGAGAGTCCTTCTACTCAGTAACACGTTTGTAGTCTGTTCGATGTATCCACCGAGATTGCCCTTTCAGTTTCACCGCTGTCGGAGTGGTCAGTAACACTTGATATGGTCCTCTCCACCGAGGTCTGAGTTTCCCTCGATCCCAGTTCCTGATCAGAATAAATTCCCAGGTTCTATGGTGGGATAGTCACTCCTCTCTGCGGGGTAGTTCTCTTCCTTGTAAGCCTGTCATACCTATGAATGTAACGCTTGGAAAATTTTGGTTAGTTGGCATATTTATTTCCCCATCTCTTCCAATATCTAATTTTGCTGGTAGGCTTTCTGGGAGCAATGGTGCACAAGGTCTTGGTCCCCAGGATATTCTCATGGGCCATCCATAAATGTTTTAAACTGGTGACAACCCCGCTTTCCCCTATGGGGTAACCTTCGTGGAATAGGTCTAACGGTAGGACCTTCAACCAAGTGAGTCCAGTCTCCGCTGCTGGTCTGGCCAGTTTACTCTTCAGAGTGCCATTGGCTCTTTCCACTCTGCAAGCGGCCCGTGGGTGGTGTACACAGTGGAATTGTTGCTGGATAGCTAGTTCGTTACATACCCCTTCGTTTACTTTCACCACAAAGTGTGGGCCATTGTCAGAGCTCAGCATCTCTGGCAGGCCGTACCTGGGAATTATATCCCATAACAATACCTTCACAACAGTCATAGCGGTATTAATGGTAGTTGGAATAACTTCAATCCATCTACTAAACACATCTATAATAACTAAGCAGTATCTATAGCAATGTACTCTAGGCAATTCAATAAAATCAACTTGTAGACACAGAAAAGGGTCCACCTGTCAAGGGAGTCGTACCCGGTGTGCAGGGTACAGGTTACCAACCATTCCCTCCTTTCCCAGGTGTGTACAATTATGTATATTGTTATGCCGTTGGCCCCCTCCTTTGTGAAAATCGCAAGAACTCTAGTTAAGGGGGGGTCAACTGACCCAAGAGAGAGAGACGTGCGGAAGACCACGTTCTCCCAAGAAGCAGAATAAAGGTGACTTTGACTATTGTCTCATGGAGACCACGTGAAAAGCCCTCGGGCAAAGTGGGCTGGTTGAGAGAGAGATCGCATTACCTGCAACTTGATTGACACCTGCGATCCCGTGAAGAAGTATAAAGGCGGGTCTGAGGGAAGGACCCTCAGACGCACCCAGGAGACACGAGATCGATTCCCGTGGGAGCGGGACGCCATTTTGAAGGAAGCCACGTGCGCTAGATTCCGAATTTGAATCTGTGGCTAAAACCAACGAAAGACTGCTTTTAAATAACAACGGGGAAGTCTGCTCCCCTGATTCCAAGGATTTGCTCTGCCAAGACGACGGGCAAGTGTGCATCTTTTCTAAATTATAAAGGAAAAAGCCTGCAATCTTCTGAGTGACTCTTTAGACTTCCGTTGGACTCAGTATTACCCCCTAGACAACTGTAGAGCTTATTTCTGATTGATTATGGTTACACCGGTGTTTTAGATTGAGTTTTGACGATCTGAATGTTTTGTATTAACCATACGTTTGTGCCCTTGTTGAATAAAACGTTTGAAAATAGTAGCATCCGACTCAGCTGATCCATCTATCTTTGCTGGTAAGTTACCTGGTTACGGGGTTTACGTAACAATATAATCGACCAATATTCGTAAAAACTGTGTAGGAACACAAACCTGTCCCGCTGGGGTGATCCAAAAACCTAGGTCAGGGTCTTTCTGGCACCCCATTTGGGACCACAGTTTGTGCTCCTCCTCAGAGGTGTCCCCCTGAAAATTACGTACCTCCCACATGTCCAGCAAACCCGTTCTGCTTTAGTCATGGAGGGTTGCTTGATGGGAACCCGAGGAGGCTACGACTACTGAGGATTGAGCCGCACTTTTCACTGTCTGATCTGTTAGAGCATTGTGTTTAGTGACACAGTCGGACATGCGTATGTGGGCAGCACATTTCATAATAGCCAAAACTCGAGGTAGCTGTAGAGTGGTGAGTAAGTTGTTTACAAAGGTGGCATTACTAATGGGGTGGCCAGAGGAAGTCAGGAATCCCCACGTTCCCAGAGAGCCCCGTAGTCATGTACAATTCCAAATGCATAATGGGAGTCTGTGTAAACGTTCCCACTTCAGTCTGTTTCTGGGATACAGGCACGAGTCAGAGCAAACAGCTCAGCCTTCTGGGCAGAGACAGCTGCTTCAAAAGAAGCTTGCTGAACAATTTCACTGTCTGTCACTATCGCATTGTTTCCCTGCTGCATCCACAAAAGAGCTTCCATCCTCATAAAATTGCTTCGGGCTAGAGGGGGATATTGCAGAATGGATGGGAGAGTCTGTCCTTCCTTCACGGTGATCCGGACAGGGGGACAGTTGGTGCGACCGACTTCATGGCCTGAATTTGCTCAGAGATGGGGTACAGCATCTTGGGATTGGTCAATATTAAAAGTGTGTCTCACCAAATGTCCCGCCTTCACCTCAAACTCCTTCCAGTATCGGAGTTGGACCGCAGCCAAGGCTTGCCAGTCTCCCTCGGTGCTGGAGGCTTGTTTCAGCAAGGTGTAGGCAATGAACTCCGGGCTCTTTGGCTTGAGCCCAGGGCAAACACTAACAGTGGTACGGGGAACCACCAGTTCTGTCTGTCGCCGAAGGAAATCCGGAAATTCGGCCAGTAATGCACTGCCCACTTTTCCTTTAACCTCTGCAATCACCATGACTGGGAACTTCTGTCCCTCGAGGGGTGCATAATATTGACTTTCCTCAGCTGAGCACCCCGTAATGTCACAGCAGAGAGTCACGTGGGGGTCGACCACTGGCAGAAGGGGTTCAAACGCAGTGGAGTCCAGAGTAAGTGCCCACCACTGGGAGGTCGGAAATTGGGAAAGCTATCAGTTGTTCACCTGTCACAGGGTGACACCATTGCCTGTTCAGAGAATCTCGACTTCCAACAGACAGAGCAAGTCTCTCCCTGCTGGATTACACCCCCTACTGCGGGGTGCTGACTGTAAATGAAACCTCACGCTGGTTCCCGTGGAATTCCACCTCCAGTGGCTGGTTATGTGAATACGTACGTTCCGTGCCTTCGAACCCAGACAGAGTGAATGTTGCGTCTGATAACTGCAATCCCTTTTCCAATACTATTTCCCAATTGAGAGTGGTTATAGTTGCCCCCATATCAATCATAAACGGAACTGGAATAGCAGCAACTGTCAATATTACATTGGGCTCTTCCTGAGGGGTGGTACTCACGGTAGGAAGCATCCTTGCTTGTCAATTTCTAAACGGGTTGTTGTCCCCACCTGTCCCTTGGTAGGTTGTTGTTCCCATTTCTGATCCGCAGATATAGCCCGCTCGCATCCTTCTTCCCACTGAACATATTCACCTTTAATATTCTTTTCATATCTTTTATTATTATTATTATTATTCAAAAATAGCACAAGTGCATCGAAGTAACAACACTTACAATGCCTCATAAAAGAGGAAATTATCTTGAGGATTAAAAATTTTGTGAATGAAAAAAAAAGAAAAGTGAGGGGAAAAAAGAAGAAACCCATTGGAGGTACAACCCCAGAGCCATGCATCATACAAAAAGCTTCTAAAAATAAACATCAAACTGCCAAAAAGAAAGAAAAGATATATAAAAAAATTTACATTTAGATCTTGGAGGAAATCTATCAGTTAACTGAAATGATAATAACGAGCAGATGAGCCCCATCTCTTAAAATCAAATAAAGGTACAAAGGTTCGACTTCTAATTTTCTCCAAGACACAGCATCACCTGAGAGAGCCATTGTGACAAAGTAGGAGCTGATATATCCTTCCATTTCAACAAGATGGCCCTCCTAGCTTTCAATGTAACAAACATGTTGGTCAGACACAGAAATACCATGGATATTTTGAGGGATTATTCCAAAAAGCATAGTCAATTTATTAGGTTGTAAATTGATTCTGAGTGCTTTAGAAATTGTCGAAAAGATTGAATTCCAAAGCTGTTTTAATATAGAACATGACCAGAACACATGTGTTAGTGTGGCTATCTCATTTTTACATCTATCACAATACTTGTCAACATTGGGAAATATTTTCGAAAGTCTCTCCTTCATCAAATGGTAATTATGTACAATTTTAAATTGAATCAGTGAATGACTAGCACAGATCGAAGAAGAGTTAACAAGCTTCAGAATCCGTGTCCAATCCTCCCATATAAAAGAGAAATTGAGTTCCTTCTCCCAATCCTGTTTAATCTTAAGTAAAGGACGCTTATCCCTTTGTAATAATAAATTATAAATGCTTCCAATAGAACCTTTCAACGAGGAGTTCATATTCATAATAGTATCTAACAAATCAGCCTCCAATATGTAAGGAAAATTACTTAAATATTTTTGTAAAAAATGTCTAACTTGCAGATATGGTAAAAAATGTGAATATAAGAGAGAATACTTATTGACAAATTGTTCAAAAGACATTAGTCTGCCTTCTTTAAATAAATCCAAAAAAGAATTAATACCTTTATTTTTCCAAAGTAAAAAAAATTGGAACACTCCAAGAAGGTTTAAAAAAGTAATTATGATAAATTATACTACAAAGTTTAACTTTTTTAAGATTAAAAAAATTGCGGAACTGGATCCAAATTTGTAAAGAGTGCTTAACCACAGGATATAGGTTTAAATTAGCAACTTTACCTAATTGTATAGGTAGAGTAACTCCTAATAACAAAGTTAAATAAAACTGTTTCACAGCTCTCAGTTCCTGGTCTACCCAGATTGGCTGTTCATTCCTATTAACCCAATATAACCAGAAGGACATACGCCCAATAATACATTCATAGATTAGGCAAAGTGAGACCACCATCCTTTTTCAACTTTTGCAAATGACATTTACCAATTCTTGGTCTTTTATTATCCCAAATAAAAGATAGAATAATAGAATCAATCTGATCAAAAAACTTCTTAGTAAACAATAACAGGAATATTTTGAAATAAATATAAAAATTTTGTTGGGCGGAAGCAGACATTTTGCTTGCTTCTTCTGGAATAATCCCCAAAATTGCTGTAAGTGGATTAGGTTGAACATCCACATCTATAACTTTAGATAATATTCCAAACACATACCTCCAAAAATTGTTTAAACTTACACATGACCAAAACATATGAGTTAGAGTAGCCACTTCTGCATTACATCTGTCACAAATAGGGCTTATATTAGAAAAAATATGCACCAATTTATCTTTGGACATATGGGCCCTGTGTACTATCTTAAACTGAATTTAGATATGGCGTGTGCAGATAGGTGAATTATTGACTAAATAATAAATTTTACTCCACTGATTATCTGAAAGTGAATGTTGAAGTTGTACTTCCCAGGTGCGTTGAACCCTATCATTAGGCGACATGCGAGCATTCATTAACTGTTTATAAAGGGTTGCTATTAATTGTTTTTGAAAAGGTTTAAACTGAAAAATAGCATAAGCCCAATTTAAAGAGCAGGCCGAGGGGTAAATTGGTAAAAAAAATCACGTAAAAAATTCCCAACCTGTAAATATCTGAAAAATGTGTATTAGAGATATCATATTTGTCCATTAACTGTGAAAAAGACATTAAACAGTCTTGTAAAAACAAATCTAAAAAAGTCCACTAAAGGAGGAAAATTGGCTTTATAAAGATCCTGATATTTTTTAGTAATTATTATGCCTAAATATCTAAAAGAATCCATAACTTTAAAATGAATATTATCATATATAGAGACAGATTCATTTAAAGGAAGTAATTCACTTTTACTAAAATTTATTTTATATCCTGAAAGGTCTCCAAATTTGTCATATAATTTTAGCAAAGCAGGAATAGATTATTCAGGCTTGGATATATATACCAATAAATCATCAGTGTAAAGAGAGATCTTGTGCATGGTCTCATTCACAAAAATCCCATGAATATTTTCGGCTTCACAAAGAGCAATAGCAAGGGGCTCTAATCTTAAGTTACATAACAAAGGACTTAATGGACAACCTTGGCTTGTCCCCTGTGATAGCTGGAAAAAGGAGACCTACAGTTATTAGTGACAACAGAAGCAATAGGAGCGTTCTATATCATTTTAATCCAATTATTAAAATTAATACCAAAACCAAATTTTTCTAAAGTATTAAATAAATATTTCCATTCGATTCAATCAAATGCTTTTTCAGCATCCAACGATATAAGGCATTGTGGAGTTTTAGAAGAAGGTGAATATATAATGGTAAATAATCTCCGAACATTTGAGAAAGAATAATGACCCTTTATAAAGCCTGTTTGATCTTTAAAAATGATTTTTCCCAAAATACTCTCCAGCAGATTGGCCATTATTTTTAAGTGAATCTTAGCATCAACATTCAATAATGAAATAGGTCTGTATGAGGCACAATCAGAAGGATCTTTATCCTTTTTGAGAATTAAAGAAATAGAAGCTTCATAAAAAGTAGAGGGTAAATCACTTTTCACAAAAGATTCTTTAAACATCTCCAACATATATGGAGAAAGCAATTTTCCAAATTTTTTATAAAATTCTACAGGATAACCGGCAAGTCCGGGGGCCTTACCAGATTGCATTGAGAAAATAGCTTTATGAATTTTGGATTCAGTAATTTAGGCATCCAGAGTTTTTTGATCCTCAACAGAAATTTTAGGAAAAACAATCGTTCGTAAAAAAAAACAACAACAGTCATTTCAGAAGAGTCCACTGGACATTGAGATTTATAAAGTTCAGTATAAAAGTCTTGAAAAATCTTATTAATTTCTTCATAATCCCGAGCCAGGGTACCATCTTTTCTATGAATTTTCAAAATTTGCATCTTGGCTCCAGCTGATTTTAATTGAGATGCAAGTAGTTTATTATTTTTATCTCCAAACATATAAAATTGGGTCTTTATCTTAAGTAGATAACCTTCAATTGAATGAGTTAATAATAGGTTATATTATGATTGAAGTTCCACCCCTTTTTAAAATGTCAATATTAGGGGAAGTCACATAGATATTATCTAAATCTTTAATTTGTTTTGAAATTTTATCTAATTTTGCTTTAGTCTGTTTTTTAAGTTTAGTTGAATAAGAAATAATCTGACCACATAAAAATGCTTTGAATGTATCCAATATAATTATTTTAGACATACCTCCTATATCATTAAAAAGTAAAAAATTATTTTATCTGGCTTTCGATAAAACTAATAAAGTCAGAGCTTTGCAATAAAGTCTGAGACATGTGCCATGGTGGACGGCCAAAAATGTCATCGTCAAATTAAAAGGACAAACTCAAAGGCGCATGATCAGGTATAGCAATAGCGTCATATTCACAGTTTTTAACATTAGGCAAAAGACAGGGATCAACTATAATATAATCAATCCTCGAATATATTTTATAAACATGGAAAAAAAAGAATATTCTCTGTTATCAGGGTGTAAATGCCTCCATAATTCGATCAACCCAAAATTGGTCAAAAAAGAGTTAATAACTGGCGCAAAATGATTTGGAAGTCGTTGATTAGTTGAGCTCTTACCAATCATAGGATTTAAGCAACAGTTAAAATCCCCACCCATTAACAACATATACTCATTTAAATCTGGCAGTAAAGCAATTTTTTTTTAAAAAAAAGCAGGATCATCTAAATTAGGACCATACAAATTAACCAGAACAACCTTTCTATTACAAATCACTCCTTTAACAATTAAAAATCTACCATTAGAATCTGACTCAATATCCTCTTGAGTAAATATATTAGATTTAATAAAGATAGACACACCCTTAGTTTTGCTCTGAGAAGTAGCATGGAGTTGTTTTCCATTCCACCATCCAAAAAAATCTATTTTGATCTCCTGCCTTGATATGCGTCTCCTGAGCAAAAATTATATCAGGTTGGAATCGATTAATAATTTGAAGTCTTTTTTGTTTAATAGGATAATTCCAATCACGTATATTCCAAATTATTACATTAATCCATTTAACTGCCATACTATAATTTTATTCTAATTTACTTTATACATGCGCAGAACACATACCAATACGGGATTATCAAAGATGGCACTGATGAAGAATAAAGTCATATAGAAAACACGCATGCTCCGGACACCAACCAATGGGAAAAAACTCCTAACTCTAAACCCACCCACCCTCCCAAAAGCCTGAAAAAAAGGCAAGTGAACTAAGATCGATGCGAAGACATGGGCCACTCTGTTGGTCTCGTCTCTGCCTCCCCCCAGCCACTACATAAAATAAATAAAATGACCTTGCAAGAAAGACAGTGAAGTCTCAACAAAGGAGAGTGTTTACATTCTATCATGTGTTAAACAGAAAAAGAAGCAAAATAATATAATCTCTTAGAGAGAAAAACCAGCCCCATCTTAAGTTTAGCTTTAAATCCCTAAGAAAACTTTAAAATCAGTTATAGGGCACTATAATAAAAGATTTAAAAAAGTTAATAGTATACTTAACTGAACTAAATTGATGGAAATATTAATTAGTAAAATCATAGTAACTTAACCCTCGAAAATAAATATATAAAAAGAAACCCTGTTGGTAGAAAAAACAACTACCAGTTAGTAATTTAAGAAACAACAAAAAAAAACAAATATTAGATAAAAGGAATAAATCTTTTTATCCTCTTTTCTCAGTCAAATATGTAATTAACCATCTAAACAGTCAAACTTGATCCGTAAAATGATGAGCAGGTTTTCTTTTCTTCTTTTATTAATTTGTCAATGAAATATCCAAATAGCCTTCATATATCTTCTTTTCGTAGTGTGAGTAATATACAGATAATCAAACAGATTTTCAGACAGTTCATTCGGTAGTAACATCAGTGGCGGTGACAGGTATAGCCTGGTCAAAATCCAGCTCGACTTTTGGGTCAAAGAAAGTACATGGGGAAGAATTAGGAGGAAAAACTTTCATTCTTGTCGGGTAACTCAAAGAGGGAAATCATTTCTTATCATATGCTTGTTTCATTACCAAAGCAAATCTTGCTCTTTGTTCCATTACTTCTTTTGGATAATCTTCATAAAAACAGAGCTCAGACTCATTGAATCTGAAAACTCTGTTTTCTTGTCTGTCGCATTATTTGATCTTTAATTTTAAAGTGATGAAAACAAGCCAAAATAAATCTTGGTCTGGTTGAGTCTTTAAATTTCGAAGTGGACAGCCTGTGTGCTCTTTCAATAGCAGGTAGCTGTGATGAAATAGTCAGAAATAGATCATGAAAGAGCTTACCAAAGTAAACAATTAAGTCTCCATTTTCAGCTCCTTACTGTATGTTGTTTCTGCGAGACTTAGTTTCCAAATCAATAATCTTATTAACGATATTTTTCCAAACAGGTTGTAGTTTCAGACAGTTTTTGCTTAGTTGACTTCAATTCCTCTTCATGATTAGTAACTTGAGTTTCCATATCTTTAAGTTTTCCCAGAAATGTTCATTTCATTATATTCTTTTCCAGTTGATCTTTAATTGCCTTATTCTGATCTTGAATTGATTTCAGTGTCCGAACGATATCTTCAGGCCATGATGGCATTTCATCAGATCTTTCCTTCGGCGTCTTTCCTTTTTCATTACCTTTGTCAGTAGGTTCATGCAGATTCTTCCCACTTCTTGTAGACATAGACATATCACTCCCCTTCAAGAATCAGCAATTAAAAATTTGAAATTCAAAATTTAAGTTGTGAGTGGGAGAGAAAACTAAGAGCAGCACAGAATTAGTGCTACTCCATCGACAGACAGAGGCAGTCTCCATTCACCTGTAATATTAGTTCCCTTCGGGGTTGACTGGCATTCGAAAGCCCTGTTCTAATGATACGTCAAAGTTTGTTGCATTCGATTTTGGTCATTGTCAGGCCAATCCATATTATTTGTTAATGATGTTGGCTAACTTAGTTGGTAAGCATTGGAGCAGCAGGGCATTAAATTGGGGGGACAGATTCCCATCATTAAAGGCTTGGTCTCCTGCGAAAGTGCTGTAGCAGGCCACAAAACTCATACAGGGTCGATATGCCAGACACGGGTTCGGGATCCCGTGTTTCCCTATCAGTTCTAACTTTAGTCACACATTCCTGCCCTTCTCTCCTATGTAGACCGGCCTTGGTTTGCTTACGTTGTTTTTCCTGCTGTCATTTTCGGCGCCCATCCATCCATTCACGCTCTGTTTTTAATGTCTCCCAACCTTTGGTGTTCCTTCTGCAGTACTTACCTCTATCCTAGTGGTCGCCAACCTGTCGATTGCGATTGACTAGTCTACCTTTGAGACTTTCCCAGTAGATCCCAAAAAAAAAGAAAAATAAATACGCAAATACTGTTGAGAGATTGTTTCCGGATTGTGGGGTTTTAGTTCCCTTCTTTCTTCATGCGTGTAACTACACAGTGTCCCCAACCACTGGGCCACGAGGAAACAACATGAGTCAGCTGCACCTTTCCTCATTCCCTGTCAGCCCACTGTTGAACTTGAGTGCACGCGAGGTCATCAGTCGCCTAACCGCAGTGACACCCTCATGCCAGAGATCACCAGTTGGCCTCGGGCGGCCGGTGGGAAGTGCCGTCACTACTGGCCTGGAGTGCTGCCTCTAAACCGGTTTAGCACACTGAATGTTCGTGGGGAATCCGGTGCTAAAATATTCGCAGACGACCTAATTCGGGCTCAGCGTTTCATAGGTATCAGAGCAGCTACCGTGCTGTGATCTACTGAAACAAACTTTTGTCGGCTGATAGATCCTACAAGAGGGGGCGGGCTCGTGCCCTGTCACACTCCTTGCTCGGTTGGTCACTCTCTCCGGACTGTGACCGCCGCGGCCCCGGCACAGGGACCTCCGGCCCTGAGATTGTCCTGTCACCCGACCCACGACCACAGAAACCAAGCCAAGGCATCTGGCGGCGGGCGGGCAGGAGGCTGTCCAATGAGGCAATGAAGCCCTCAAAACTGCTTCGGTACCCCGAGTCCAAGCACCCTGCACTTCAACGCAAACGTGTTGAGTTTTTTTCAGCGGAGAAAACGTGAGCAGCGCGGGACAGAAGCTAAGTGCCGAGAGCCACAAAAACTAAATTACGGAATAGACTGGACATAAGGAACCTGCTTCGAGTATCACTGTATTCCCATCGTGTTTAACACCCCCACCCACCCCATCCCCCATCGGCTGGTCCACAAGAATATTGTCAATATTAAACCGGTCTGCCGTGCAAAAAAAGGGCGGGTGCCCCAGTGTTTATACATTATTTGTACTTCCAGGTTGTGGGGTTTTACTTCCGGTCTTTTCTGCCCTGGTGCGCATGCGTGTAACTAATTGATCTGGGTCGATCTTGCATTTTACTAAGGCCAAGGTAGGGGATCTTGGGCTTAAAATGGTTGGTGACCACTACTCTATCCCTTTATCACATGCATTATTCCTCCAACTTGCTGATAATATACTGTTCCACTTTAAAGGTATGTCACATCCGGAAATTTTTCCAGTTAGCCGAGGATTTCCTTCCACGCCGCTGTGTGGTGTTGGGAAATCATGTACAAGGCAAGTTACAGCAGTAGTTTGCCATTGCCTTCTGCTGGGTGAGTTGTTTTGTTCACCAGCTCTAACCCAGCACAGATGAAAGTGTGCAAGGGAGTCAGCTGGATTCGAACTCGGGACCTCTCGCCTCGAAGTCCAACGCTGAAGCCACTATGCCACCAGTGGCATAAACGGCAAAGTTCCGCTTTACATCTGCCTTTCCCTTCCATTCCCTTTTCAACAATTTCCACTTCTTTCCTCAGTTCTTTTTCCAAATCAAATTTACTGCTTGTTCTCATGAGGTAATAACCCAGGCTCCTGCACCCTCTCCCATCCGTGGCCACATTTTGTTCCCCAATTTCTTATTCAGCACTGCACTCAACATTCACAAATATTTTTCCTTGTCTGGAGAACTCTCACACAAATTGTGTCGGGCTGCTGCTGGCCCACTTGTATCAATCGACTGCAATTGACCGATGGTCTCTAAGTAATTTATTGGGCTCAAAGCCTCCTGCTCAATTAACAATGAGATAAATTTACCCGGCTGGCACCTCCTGCTTAAATGATGAATTTACCTGGCATGTCTGCCTCCTGGCCACTTAGTAAAATTTTGCCTACCTTATACAAATCTCCCAACAAATACTTTCCCGATCCTGTCAAGGTATGTGATCAGCCTTGTGTGAGGCACCGTATGTCCAAAGGAACTAACGGTGAGTGACAAATTTAAAATACCCATTGGGCTTCCGTTCGGTCTCCGCAGTCCCCAGAGTGGTCCAGCTGCTTACTCAGCCCGTCTGCTTGGCACTCCCTATATTGGGACCCTGTTCGTGATGCCAAATGTTAAAGTTGAATCTGAATAAAACTCAGGAAACCAGCTCCTTATCGACACCATGGTTTATTGTGCATTCAAATGCCTGCAGGAGTTTGAGTCCCAGTTGTCAAAGGGAAGGCACGTAAGCACTGCCACCTTCTGACAATCGAATGACTTAGGTTACAGCCGTATATTTATACATAGTACATCCCATACATTAATATTGCAAGTTGTTATTTGAACTGGCACGCCCACTAAGTGTGTTGGTGCAAAACTTAATTACTTAGATAACAGAGTTTGCTAAATGGTTTTAATTATAGATGGATGTACTGTCCAGTCCTTATCAGTTATTCCCTTTGCAAGGCCCTGACTTAATTACAAACAGATGTTCATTCCTGTCCTTATCAGTGAGTCCTCCTCCCTTTACTCAAACGAGGATACAATGTATAATATTATCAGCTCTCAATGTGTCTCTCTGCAAGCCACAGAGAACTGGTAATGAGTCTGACTTAGCTAAACGCTGAAGACTGAGTTCACTTCAGTTCAAAATTCCTATTCACTCCCAATTATTCTTTTAGCCAGAGGTTACACAGGTTCAAAATGAATTTTTTTATATACCCTCAATTCGTCAGGAGGGTTCAGGGGAAATATTTATGCCCAATATAGAAACTGGTGTTACCTGTGTGTATTCTGGCAATGCAAGAGGTGCTGGAGAATTTGTAAGTGGGAAGAAGTGGAGTAATATTTGCAAATCTGACTTTTTAAAGCATAGTTTAGCAAGCAAACCACATATGGACAATATGCAAAAGCTTTGTTCAGAAAATCCTTCATTACCCATTACAGGCCTGCTACATAGGTTGTGTGAGAGTGCAGATGAACTCGATCAAACCCAGGGGAGATCAAAGTACTTATCAACAGTGATTTGCTAGCCGTGAAAACGATTACCTCTCTGTATAAAATTCACTGTGCACATGTCACTGAGTTTAAAAAAAAATGCACAGTACATGATTTATGTGCACACTGGTCATTACAGATTACAGGGGACATTGGTGGGAAGGTGGTAAGACCTCCAGTGTCCCTGATGCCCTCACCTACAAGATGTGCACCCTGCACGTTAAGGAGTTGGAACCTGAAATGGATGAATTCCGGATCATCCGGGAGTTGGAGGGGGTGATAGATATGACATGAAGAGAGGTGAGTTGCACACAAGGTGCCGGACACAGGAAACTGGGAGAGAGTCAGGAAGGGGAATGAGGTTAAATAGCCATTGCAGAGTACTCTAGTGCCCATCAAACACAACAAAAGGTAGACCACTTTAGAAACTGGTGGTGAAGGGGATTACCTGACAGAGAAAAGTCAAAGGGGTGATAGGTGATTCATTAGTTAGGGGAACAGAACAAGAGGGGACTGATATCCAAGTGGTAAGGCATGCTAGTGCTAGTGTGGGTGGAGCGGGTGATGTGGTTAAAATAAACTGCAAGGGGAATGGGAGCCAGAATGACCAAACAGATAATGGAGAGGGTGAATTGAATTGAATTGACTTTATTAGATGCATACTTCATAAACATGAGGAGTAGAAATCTTTATGTTATGTCTCCATCTAAATGTGCAATGTGTAATTTATGGTAATTTATAATAGATAGTTTGTACATAGGACAGTCAATATAACATCGAAATGCAATTGTATCAGCATGAATTAATCAGTCTGATGGCCTGGTGGAAGATGATGTCCCGGAGCCTGTTGCTCCTTTTGTTGTGGTACCATTTCCTGGATGGTAGCAGCAGGAACAGTTTGTGGTTGTGGTGAATTTGGTCCCTGATATCCTTTGGGCCCTTTTTATACACCTGTCTGTGTAAATGTACTGAATAGTGGAAAGTTCACCACTACGGATGTGCTGGGCTGTCCACAACACTCTCTGCAGTTTCCTGCAATTAAGGGAAGTACAGTTCCCATACCAGGCAGTGATGCAGCCAGTCAGGATGCTCTCAATTGTGTCCCTGTAGAAAGTCCTCAGGATTTTGGTCCCCATCCCCAACTTTTTCAACTATCTGAGGTGACAGAGGTACTGCTGTGCTCTTTTCACAACACAGCCGGTATGTACAGACAATGTAAGGTGCTTTGTGATGTTTATGCCGAAGAACTTAAAGCTGTTCACCTTCTTAACCCCAGATCCATTGATGTCAATATGGGCTATCCTGTCTCCGTTCCTCCTGTTGTCCACAATCAGCTCCTTTGTTTTTGTGACAATGATGGAGGGTTTGTTTCCTTGACACCAGTCAGATGTTCAGATCATAGATAGATTCAGCAGTTAGATGGTTGAGCCTGGTGCAATGAATGTGCGGAGCTGTGTATATCACAATGCAAGAAGCATCGTAGGAAAGCCAGATGAGCTCAGGACAGGGAATTATGATATTGTAACCAATATTGGGACTTGGTTGCAGCCAACAGTCTGAGGGATTTAGAGGAACAAATTTGTAGAGAGATTGCAGTCCATGCCAATAAACAAAAAGGTTGATTCAGTAAGTGATTTTAACTTTCCATATATTGACTGGGACTCCTAAACTGTAAAGGACTAGATGAGGTAGAGTTTGTCACATGTGCCCATAATCGGTACGTAGAATTCCCGACGTAGAAGTGTGCAATAAGCTGTTAGGCAATGATCAGGGCTGGTGACAGAAATTAGTGATCATAATGCCATGAGATTCAAAGTAAATATGGAAAAAGAGAGGTCTGGACCACGGGTTGAGATTCTAAATTGGAGAAAGGTCAATTTTTAAGGTATCAGAAAGGTTCTGACAAGTGTGGTTTGGGACAGGCTGTTTCCAGGCAAAGGAGTACCTGTAAGTGGGAGGCCTTCAGATGTGAATTTTTGAGGATGCAGAGTTTGTATGTGCCTGCCAAAATGAAAGTTGAAAGGTAACTGGTCCAGGAAACCTTGCTTTTGAAGAGAAATTGAAGCCTCGTATATTTTGTTCCTCTAAATGCCTCAGACGTTGGGTGCTACCGAGACCCATTAATGACTACAAATCATGATTCCACGCACTGAGCTCAGCTGACTTTTTTTGTTGTCTTCTTTTGGCTTCTCAAAGCTTCTGAATAGATTTTGTTCTTTTGTTTGCCCTCTCTTTGACATTTACGTTGGCTTTGGCTTCTCATTTTAGCCACAGTGTGTCCTCCTGTCTTTCTAATGCTTCCACTTCTGTGGAATCACTCAGCTCCCGAATTGCTCCAGAAACTCCAGCCACTGCTGCTCAATTGTCACTCCTACCCTTTCCCTTCCAAACAAGTTTGGCCAGCTTCTCTGCCATAGAAACATGTTCAGTAAAGAAGTTCAGTAAAGAAACAGGCTATTTGTCCCATCTAGTCAATGCCAAAAAAGCATTTAAACGCAGTGCGATCTGGACCAGCTGGCAAAATGGTTTGAGAAATGGAAAAAGGAATTTAATGCAGACAAGTGTGAGTTGTTGCAATTTGGTCTGACCTGCCAAGGGAGGTCTTTCACAGTGACTGGTCGGGCATGGAGGAGTGTTGTAGAAGAAAGGGTCCTGGGAATACAAATCCTTAATTCACTGAAAGTGGTATCACAGTTAGATAGTGATGGAAAAAAAAGATTTTAGCCCATTGGCTTTCATGAACAAAAATACTGACAACAATAGATGGATGTTATGTTGACTTGTAGAAGACATTGGTGAGGCCTAATTTGGAGTACTGAGTGCAGTTTTGGTCACCAACCTACAGGAAAGATGTAAGGGCTTTGAAAGAGTTCAGAGAAAATTCACAAGGATGTTGCCAGGTCTGGAGGACTTGGGTTATAAGGAAAGATTGAACAGGTCAGGACTTTATTCCTTGGACTGTAGGAGATTGAGGGGAGATTTGATTGTGATAGAGGGGCATAGATAGTGTAAATGCAAGCTGGCTTTTACCACTGAGATGGGGTGGGAGTACAACCAGAGGCCATGAGTTAAGGGTGAAAGGTGAAATGTTAAGGGGAACATGAGGGGAAACTTATTCACACAGACAGTCATCCGGGTGTGGAATGAGCACCCAGCACAAGTGGTGTATGCAAGCTCGATTTCAACATTTCAGAGGTTCATGTAGGTACCTGCATGGTAGGGGTATGGGAGTGGGCAGATTAAATAGTTCAGCACAGACTAGATGGCCCAAAGGGCATGTTTCTGTGTTGTAATTTTCTACAAGAATGTGAAATATTACAAAAATTCACTCTTGTCTTTTTAACGGCTGTGCGGACCAACCATTCACCTCAACAGGAATTTTTTATATGGCATTAAAACTGTGGCACTTTAAATTAATAATACATTAAAGAAAATTCCAGATGCACATCAAGAAAGACTAATTGCGTGAGATTGTTTTTGTTACTGTGGGGCCAGGCACCCATGCAGCTCAGCAGGAACAGGGAATAATACCAATGCAGAGAGTCCAACTCAGCCAAGATACAAATTGGAGATGGCAGAAATGCCCCATTCTTATAGAAACAGGAACAGCATCAGGGAATTGATGGTCATTCCAGATACCAGCACTCTGCCCAGTCAGGAGATGATTTCTCTGTCCAACTTGGGTAGAACCTCACTGTCACAGTGTGATACCAGATCAAACCTTGGTAACTCAAGTAATCTCATCTGAAATGTTGTCCTACACCCATTGATGGATTTTGTAAATCTTTTTACAGGTCAAAAAACAAGAAGGAATTTGTCTCCAGGAAGTTCAAACACGGCACACCAGTTTGGTTGTCTCTGTCCAGATATTTAAGAAGTGGAGCAAGGGATTCAATCAACCATCCTTCCTGCTCAGACTGTGGGGAGGGATTCACTCGGTCATTTGACCAACTGGCAACCTGTCATTTTACACAGGAGAAAGGCTGTTCACCTGCTAAAACAGTGGGAATGGATTCACTCGGTTATCACAATTGAAGGTACATCAGCAAGTTCACACTGGGCAAGGCCATTCATCTGTTCTGGGTGTGAGAAAGGATTCAGTCATTCTTCCCACTTGTGGACCCAACAGTCAGTTCACTCTGGGCAAAGGCTGGTGATCTGCTGAATATCTGGGAAAGGATTCACTCAGTCATCTGACCTAATGGCTCACCAGCGGGTTCACACTGCGGAGAGGCTGTTCACCAGCTCAGTCTGTGGGAAGGGATTCCCTCGGTCATCCACCTTACTGGTACATCAGCGAGTTCACACTGGGGAGAAGCCGTTCACCTGCTCAGAATGTGGGAAGGGATTCAGACAGATATCCCATCTACTGAGTCATCAGCGAGTTCACACTGGGGAGAAGCCATTCACCTGCTCAGAATGTGGGAAGAGATTCACTGAGTCATCCACCTTACGGAGTCATCAGCGAGTTCACACTGGGGAGAAGCCGTTCACCTGCTCAGAATGTGGGAAGGGATTCAGACAGATATCCCATCTACTGAGTCATCAGCGAGTTCACACTGGGGAGAAGCCATTCACCTGCTCAGAATGTGGGAAGAGATTCGCTCACTCATCCAACCTACATAGTCATCAGCGAGTTCACACTGGAGAGAGGCCATTCACCTGCTCAGAGTGTGGGAAGGGATTCACTCGGTCATCTCTACTACTGGCACACCAGCAAGTTCACACTGGGGAGTGGCCTTTCACCTGCTCAGAATGTGGGAAAGGATTCACTGAGTCATACACCTTACTGGTACATCAGCGAGTTCACACTGGGGAGAAGCCGTTCACCTGCTCAGAATGTGGGAAGAGATTCACTCAGTCATCCAATCTACAGAGACATCAGCGAGTTCACATTGGGAAGAAGCCGTTCACCTGCTCAGAATGTGGGAAGACATTCGCTCACTCATCCAACCTACATAGTCATCAGCGAGTTCACACTGGGGAGAAGCCGTTCACCTGCTCAGTCTGTGGGAAGAGATTCACTCGGTTAGCTAACCTACAGAGACATCAGCAAGTTCACACTGGGGAGAAGCCGTTCACCTGATCACTCTGTGGGAAAGGATTCACTCAGTCATCCCAAATACTGGAACACAAGTCAGTTCATGGTGGGGAGTGGCCATTGTTATGAATCCCTAGGTTTCGTTTGATATGGACTGTCATTTTAAGAGAGATTAAGAAGGTGAATCAGTATGACTTGCAGCTTCTTTACATCGTTCGCAGCTTGTTTAGTTTTAAGTGAGGACACAGACACTCAGAGTCAGACGGAGACGGATGAAAAATGGAAGGATTGAAACCAGGGAACTAGTGGCCAAAGTTCGCTGTTTAGAACTGGGAACACTGTTTAGAACTTTCCTTTGCCCACAAGGGTGGGTTAATTATCCATTCACCATACATCGAATGTGTGGTTGTCACCTCATTTAACCCATAGGAGTGGATCTGATTTGGGATATCCTGTGGAGACCACTTATGTGTTAACCCTTGCCTGGGTGTGATGTGGTCATTCATTTGTAGATGATACCCCTCATGACAAGTCACTTTCGGTGATAATTCGTATGTAGATTTGTAAAGATGACAGATAAAATCTACAGCTACTGTTCTCTCATTTTAACACTGTGTAACCTGTAGAACAGACAGACAGACAAACGTACTTTATTGATCCTGAGGGAAATTGAGTTTTGTTACAGCCGCACCAACCAAGAATAGTGTAGAAATATAGCAATATCAAACCATCAATAATTAAATAATAATAAGTTAATCTTTGCAAGTGGAAATAAGTCCAGGACCAGCCTATTGGCTCAGAGTGTCTGACACTCCGAGGGAAGATTTGAAAAGTTTGATGGCCACAGGCAGGAATGACTTCCTATGACGCTCAGTGTTACATCTCGGTGGAATGAGTCTCTGGCTGAATGTACTCCTGTGCCTAACCAGTACATTATGAAGTGGATGGGAGTCATTGTCCAAGATGGCATGCAACTTGGACAGCATCCTCTTTTCAGACACCACTGTCAGAGAGTCCAGTTCCACCCCCACAACATCACTGGCCTTACGAATGAGTTTGTTGTTTCTGTTGGTGTCTGCTACCCTCAGCCTGCTGCCCCAGCACACAACAGTAAACATGATAGCACTGGCCACCACATCCTCAGCATCGTCCGGCAGATGTTAAAGGACCTCAGTCTCCTCAGGAAATAGAGACGGCACTGACTCTTCTGGTAGACAACCTCAGTGTCCTTTAATCTAACCTTATGTAACTCTTGCTTTGGCTCTCAGCTTAATATAGGGGGTGATAGACCCGCAGCCCGGCCAAACTTAAGAAATCTTGTCTGGGTGGGTGCTGTGTGTTGTGTCCCCTGTAACAAATCAGTACCCTGAAATACAAAACAGTACACAATATGTGATTAAATGATTGAGCTTTATAATTCTTACTTTGAGTATAGGGTTAGTAAAGAAAACAAAAAAAAGAAAAAGCGCCCACTCTCTCCATTCACGTCTTCTCATCTCTCCCCAGCAAAAGAGCACAAAATCTCTCTTCTAAACTCACAAGAAAGAACATTTCTCTCATTGGATAGCCCCGCACTCCAAATCCCTGTCATCTCTAGTCGTAACCTAAACATTGTTATACTTGTGACATACTACCGGGTTCACACTGGGGAGAAAGTTTCAATAAGCTGCATGCTGGATATTTGTCCATCACCGTTGCTGAATGCAATTTCGAGAGTGACTGTCGGTGCTGAACTCTGCAATTATTGCTGCTGCTCACCACACCCAGTTCTGCACCCTGGTCACTGGGCATGGGAGGAGTTTCTTCTGCTGCAAATTCACCTTTGATGGGACTGGAGTTTAATATTCTGGATCTGAGAGAAATAAATCAGTTCATTTTAAACTCTGTCTTGGTGAATTTACAACACACCTAGTGTACAGTAGAGAGTCAACTCAGGCCAGCTGGACCCAGTGATTCTGTTCCACAACAGTCCTTTTAAATCCTCCCTTTTTCCCCCTCTCACTCTCCCTGTGGTGATGGGTTCTAAACAGTCACCACACTGTGGGTGAAGAGGTTTCCCTTTAATTTTCTACTGACTGAAGAAGTCGAGCTGACTGCAGTTCTGTCTGAGATGTTCTTCACCCCTCTAATCTCTGGATGCGGAAGAATGACATTGGGAGTTAAACTCCTTAATCACAGCTCATTTCCACATTATGGGTCACTTTCCCTGCTTCTAAAGGGTTGTTAGAAAACATCACTGTTCTCTAAAGACTGAAAGCAGAATGGGAAACGATTAGTTGAATGTTCAATGAAGCAGGGTCAGAAACCAGAGGCAAGTCTGCACAGGGCAGAGATTGGGGCTCTGGACGATGGTCGGGGTAAGAACGTATGATGAGGAGAAGGGAATCAGCAGCAGGATGTGGCAACGAATGACAGAGTAGCAACATTTGGAAGCTGATTGACAGAGAAAATAATTTGGTTGTCTGACTGATGACACAAGCAACACCTGGGGTGAGGTGCTCCACTGGTTGAAGAACACTTGTGTGTTGGGAATGGTTTTATCTGTTGGGGGAGTTGTTCCTGTTTGTTTATCCTATAATATTATATCCGGATGGTTTTTATGGATTGTACTATCTGAAATAATTTATTGATTATCATCTAATTTGCAAGATTTTGACACTAAAACTGTATCGGGCTTGTATTTATGGTACCTTTATGAAGTGATGGAAGGCATTCATGAGTTTGTATTTTAAAGCAAGATTTTGGTGAATGATATTTGCCATTTGTTTGTACCTTTCTAAGTAATCAGATTGAGTTAATCTGCAGGATCCTGGAATGTGTTGGATTGTGTCTGATTTCTCTGGCATTTTCTGCACTAACTTCCTCGTTTGTTAATATTTCATGTACTTTTGATGTTTTACCCCTTTTGTCAAACATCTTGTCCTGTATTTCTGCAAGAAACCCCTTTGTTTTTTGGGAAGAGGTCTCCAACTCTCAGTCAGGTGCTCAAGGCTTCCTTGTCACCATCTAGTCTACTCAGATTGTTGGGATGTCTCCCATGGAGGGTCATACTCATTTCACTGGTTAATGTTTTCTTCCAGAGTCATGATTTATTGTTCTGAGTTGGCCTCTCATTTAAGTTTTCTGGTCTGTATTTCTTATCACGATTGCAAATACACACATGGAGTGCTGAATTCTGTTCATTTTTGATGAAAAAATATTCTTAAAAGTATTATCTGACTGTTTTTTCTTGTTTTTTTTTATTGAAGTTCATCATCAAACATTTCCAGAAGATGTATTTCAGACATTGTAGATATATATCATATAATTATATGTGCCACAAATCTCTGCATCGAATTTATCTGAGGTATACACTTATAGAAAAGAGTAAAAGAAAAAACAAGCAAAAGGAAAAAATAACGTTTTTTTTACAACAAATTCATTGATTTGTGAGAATAAAATCAGGCCTATGAGGCATTACATAGTTAAACTATTTTTCCCAGTATGAATCAAATTGTTCCAGATTATGATTATCTTCTCCAATTTGTAAATGTCCATTGTAATTTCCATCCATGCATTTAAAGTTGGGCTCTCCTGTGATAACCATTTCCTAGTAACAGTCTTTTTACAAGCCGCCAATGATATATTCATTAAATATTTATCTTTTTTCAACCATTCTTGAGGTATATATCCAAAATATATGGTCTTACTCCCCAAGGGTATTTCACATTTAAAGATGCCATTGTGTATCCCCCTACAATAGTCTTTGATAACAGGGCAGTCATAAAAAATATAATAATGATTTGCATTTCGATTTCCACAGTTTCTCCAGCAAACAGGGAGGTTACTATCATAATGGAATTTCTGAGAGGGTGTAATAAAATATCTTATCAAGTTTTTCCATCCGAACTCCCTCCATTTCTGAGAACTGGTACACTTCAATTGATACCTCCATATTATTGTCCATTCTTCCTCAGATATAATTATCCCTCCTTGCTTCTCCCATTTTGTTTTAATGTATGAAGTCAAATATGTTTTAAGATTTGACAAACCCTTATACATGCTTGAAATAATTCTACTACCATTATCTGAATTATATGCTTTACTAAATAGCTCTATCATGCATGTACTTGCCTTGGTTACAATTTTAAGCATCCTATTAACATACTGTCGCATCTATAAATACTGATAACAATCTTGTTTTTCTAAATGTTTCTCTTTCAACATTTCAAAGCTGAACAGTGTTCCTTCTTTCATTATGTTGCAAAGAACTGTTATTCCTTTAGCTGTCCAGTCCTTAAATCTAGCATCCAATTTATTTCGTGTAAAATCCGAGTCATATGCACAGCATTGAAAAATTGCAGTATCTCCCTCTAGATTATATTCTTTTATAGTAGTTTGCCATATTTTAAGAGTCAATTTCACCCATGGATTATCAATAGTATTTATGTACCTTTGCAAGTTATTATCAGCCAAAATTGCTTGTATGGGGATGGGAAGTACCCGCTCCTCAATGTTTTTCCATTGAGCATCATATGATGCGTTGCTCCAGCACATCACAGCTCTCAACTGTGCTGCAAAATAATAACCTCTAAGAGAAGTTAGGCCGCATCCACCCTTTTCCTTTGCTAATTGCAAAGTTTTGAGATGAACTCTAGGCCTTTTACCTTGCCAAATATACCTTGATAACATCTTGTTCCATTCATTGAATTGATTTTGATTAATCTCTATTGGTAGGGGCTGAAAGAGCTATAACAGTCTGGGCAGTATATTCATTATAATACACTCAATCCTTGAACTGAAACTAAAAGAAAGGAATCAGGTTCCATCTTGCTATATATTCCTTAATGTTTTTTTTTATATAAAGGCTGATAATTACATTCTGATAATGTTGCCTAATCTTTTGGCATAATGATGCCCAAATATTTGAAAGACTCGGTTTGCCATGCCCAGGGATATCTACTTTCAATTTCTCTTGGTGGGCTATAGTATTATGAAAGTAATTGGGTTTTATCTATGTTGATCTTGTATCCTGATAATTGACCATATTGTTCAAAGGATTGCATCAATCAGGTAAAGAGTATGTTGGTTGCCCTAGATAAATCAAAATGTCATCCACGTAACAAGCCAATTTATGCTCTGTCCCTTTACTAGTAATTCCCCATTTTGTCTGATGTATTGAGCTAATGGTTCCAGATATAATGCGAAGAGTAGTGCTAACCATGCACAACCCTGTCTTGTGCCCCTTTCTAGGGTAAGACTATTTGATAAATATCCATTGATTTTAATCCTAGCGGTAGGGTTGTCATATAGTGCCTGTATAGTTTTAATAATTGTTATGGAAACCAAATCTATGTAAAACTGTAAAGAAAATTCCAATTAACCGAATCAAATGCCTTTTCAGCGTACACGCTTATCACTATTGCTTTGATTTTATTTTTTTGTATATATGATCCATAATGTGAAGTATCCTTCGTATATTGTACAAACACGAGGAAATCTGCAGATGCTGGAAATTCAAACAACACACACACACAATGCTTGTGGAACACAGCAGGCCAGGCAGCATCGATAGGGAGAAGCACTGTCGATGTCTCAGGCCGAGACCCTTCGTCAGGAATAACAGAAAGGAAAGATACTAAGAGATTTGAAAGTAGGAGGGGGAGGGGGAAATGCGAAATGATAGGAGGGGGCGGAGTGAAGCTGAAAGCTGGAAAGGTGATTGGCAAAAGTGATACAGAGCTGGAGAAGGGAAAGGATCATGGGTCAGGAGGCCTAGGGAGGAAGAAAGGGGGAGGGGAGCACCAGAGGGAGATGGAGAACAGGCAGAGTGATGGGCAACTAAGTATGTCAGGGATGGGGTAAGAAGGGGAGGAGGAGCATTAACGGAAGTTAGAGAAGTCAATGTTCATGCCTTTCTTTCTCCCTTATCACTATTGCTTTGATTTTATATGAATTTGTATACAAGTTTGCTCTCTTCAGCAAGAGTCATTCCTTTGCCGCCCGGCTGGCAGTTTCCGCAGCCGCAATCCCCGCATTTTGGCTCGCGTGCTGCGCCGATACTATCCCACTTCCGATTTCCACGCTCGATTTCCACAGCAGTTTTCTAGAACACGGAAGATGTCATCTGCAGTTTTATAAGTTTTGAGGCGAAGGTCTCTTCTGACTTTGTTGTCCAGACTGTCCAGCAGTTGAACCTTTTTCACCTCTCTTGAACCGGTCGGCTCTCCCTGCCTCTGGAGTGCTTCCCAGTCCTTTCTCCACCTGTGAAAATCACGTCTGCTGCCAGGAAACTTGGGAAGGGCCGTCGGTTTCAGTCTGATGGCTGGCGTGGGAAAATTGGAGGAAAAGCCCAACGCTGTCGGTGTTAGTCGTTCAGCATCCTCCATTCTCCTTGCCTGTATGAAGTGGGCCTTCTTGGAAACCAACGGGGTCGTGGAGTTCGAGCCCCTTCAGGTGACTCTGAAGGACCTTCCGATCCCCTGCCGGGATCCATCGTTCCCACCAACCATACACCTCCTTCACTGTCTTTACCAGTCCTTGCAGGTGGTTAAGCATGAAGCCATACGCCTCCTGGTGGCCATCGGGTTGTACAGCAGCGACATCATCACATTCATCCTCTGCTGCTTGTGGTACTGTGAGCAACTCAACATTTCCAAAGTTGGTCCAAAGAGTCTCCTGGATCAGCATTCTGATTTCCTTTAGTTTCAACTCTCACTCATTTGCCGTCTTTGCCAGGTCAGCTTTTTGCTGTTCAGTTGACACAGCTACTTTCTCTGAGTTCAGCTCCGCCTCCCGTTCTGCAGTGAGTCTGGCCTCCGCATCATCATTGGCTTCCATGACTCTCTCTGCTTCCATTGTGAGTTTATGGAAACTCACTCTGAGCTCCTCTTCAGACATGTCTTCATAGGTCCTGGTAATGCTGTTGGCCAGACGAGAAAACAATCTTTTTGCTGTCATTCTCTCTAGCTTGAGTTGCTCAACTGATTTCCCAATAGCTTGATCAGCCATGTTTGATTCCCTCTGCAGGCTGTTCACAGGTGAAAGTACAACTTTTTAGTGATGCTTTGATGTTGTTTTATCTGAACTTGATTTCCTTCCTTCTTCAGGACTCCAGGTTATTGCTCTTGCTGTTCCAGCTCAAAGCTCCCAGATTTCTGTTTCCTGGTCAAACAGTTTCCGAGTCAAACAGTTTTGTCAAGCAGTATTTTCACTGCTCCCTTTGAACATGTGCAGCCTCCCCACTTGAAAGGGACTGAATTCGCCTACCCGAAGGTTTTAACGATTCCACTCAATGACCAAACAACTTTCCTTCTTTTTCCTTTTTTATTTTTATTTTCGCAAGTGTGGCAGTTCATAGTTCTTATTTATTAGTCAGTAGTGATAAATAATCAGTCATGTCAGTCATTAGTCTAGTCAATGTTAGTCATAAGGCAGTGGCAGTAGCATTAGCATTAGCATTAGGTGAAAAACTGGCTGCCTCTCGGACTTCGGAGACGATTTCAGACCTGCACCTCCGTTTCTCTACTGGACCATTATGGTTCCAAACTGGGTGAACCCTCTCAAAGTATCGCAAGCTCTTCCTAAGCCTCGCGTCGTTTTCAAGAAGTGCCTGTGTGCGATGATCCCGGTGGCAGAGTTAACCCAAACGCAGTGACAGCAGTGCTCCTTTCCCTGAAACAGTCTCAACAATTATTTAAAGTTCGGCATCTTACCGCGGGTTGTGACACTGCTCTCAGACTGCCACTGTGACGCTGCGGGTTCCGCCCAAATGTTCTGGGCAGAAACCACCCTCAGGCAGTAGGTTCCGTCCTCTCTGCCTTAATACCTTCCTGAAACTCAAGTTTGACTTGACAATGATGCACATTTGGTGGAGATGGCCGAGAGAATCTCTTCCCAAAGACTGAGCAGGTGATCGGCCTCTACCCAGTGTGAACTCGCTGGTGATTCTGTAGGGTGGATAACTGTGTGAATCCCTTTCCACAGTCAGAGCAGGTGAATGGCCTCTCCCCAGTGTGAACTCGCTGGTGATTTTGTAGATCAGATAATTGAGTGAATCCCTTCCCACAGTTCGAGCAGGTGAATGGCTTCTCCCCAGTGTGAATTCGTTGGTGACTGCGTAGGGCGGATGAATCACTGAATCCCTTCCCACATTCTGAGCAGGTGAATGGCTTCTCCCCAGTGTGAATTCGTTGGTGACTGTGTAGGGTGGATAACTGAGTGAATCCCTTCCCACAGTTTGAGCAGGTGAACGGCCTCTCCCCAGTGTGAACTCGCTGGTGATTTTGTAGATCAGATAATTGAGTGAATCCCTTCCCACAGTTCGAGCAGGTGAATGGCTTCTCCCCAGTGTGAACTCGCAGATGTCTCTGCAGGTGGGATGAAGTACTGAATCCCTTGCCACATTCTGAGCAGGTAAATGGCCTCTCCCCAGTGTGAACTCGCTGGTGACTCTGTAGGTCGGATGACTGAGTGAATCCCTTCCCACATTCTGAGCAGGTGAACGGCTTCTCCCCAGTGTGAACTCGCTGATGTGCCTTCAGTTCAGATGACCGAGTAAATCCCTTCCCACAGTCTGAGCAGGTGAATGGCCTCTCCCCAGTGTGAACTCGCTGGTGACTCTGTAGGTTGGATAACTGAGTAAATCTCTTCCCACAATCTGAGCAGGTGAATGGCCTCTTCCCAGTGTGAACTGACTGGTGTCTCAGTAGGTGAGATGACTGAGTAAATCCCATCCCACAGTCTGAGCAGGTGAATGGCCTCTCTCCAGTGTGAACTCGCTGATGTACCTTCAGTGCTGATAACTGACTGAATCCCTTCCCACAGTCTGAGCAGGTGAACGGCCTCTCTCCAGTGTGAACTCGCTGGTGTACCAGTAGGTGAGATGACTGAGTGAATCCCTTCCCACAGTCTGAGCAGGTGAACGGCCTCTCTCCAGTGTGAACTCGCTGGTGTACCAGTAGGTAAGATGACCGAGTAAATCCCTTCCCACAGTCCGAGCAGGTGAACGGCCGCTCCTCGGTGTGAACTCGCTGGTGAGCCATTAGATCAGATGACCGACTGAATGCTTCCCCACAAATTCAGCAGATGACCAGCCTCTGCCCAGTGTGAACTGACTGGTGTGTCCACAGGTGGGATGACCGACTGAATCCCTTCCCACACACAGAACAGATGAATGGCCTTGCCCAGTGTGAACTTGCTGATGTACCTTCAATTGTGATAACTGAGTGAATCCATTCCCACTGTCTGAGCAGGTGAACGGTCTCTCCCCTGTGTAAAATGACGGACGTGCCAGTTGGTCGGATGACCGAATGAATCCCTCCCCACAGTCTGAGCAGGAAGGATGGTTGATTGAATCCCTTGCTCCTCAAATATCTAGACAGAGACAGCACAACTGGTGTGTTGCGTTTGAATTCCCATAGACAAATTCCTTGTCGATTTTAACCTGTAGAAAGATTTAAAAATCCATCAGTGGGTGAAGGACAACATTTGAGATGAGATCACTTGAGTTGCCAAGGTGTGATCCGACATCACACTGTTACAATGAAGTTCAACAAAAGTTGGAGAGCAAAATCAGCTTCTAACTGGGCACAGTGCTGGTATCTGGAACGACCCTCAAACCCTCTGATGTTCTGTAAGAATGGGGCACTTATGCCATTTCCAGTCTGTGACTTGGCTCTGTTTGACTCTATCCATTTGAATTATTCCCTCTCCCACTGAGCTGAAAGGGTGTCTGGCCTCATGGTAACTAAACCCTCTCACACAAATAGCCTTTGTTGACGTGTAGCTGGGGTTTTCCTTTATGTAATGTTCATTTAAAGTGCCACAGTTTCAATGCCATGTCAATATCTCCTGACCTGGCTGGTGGCATAGTGGCATCAGTGCCAGACTTCGGGACGAAAGGTCCTGAGTTCGAATCCAGCCGGCTCCCCTGCACGCTTTCCATCCGTGCTGGGTTACGAGCTGGTGATCTCTTTGGAAACTCACCCGGCAGAAGTTTCCCCTCATGTTCCCCTTAACATTTCAGCTTTCACCCTTAACCCATGGCCCCTGGTTGTAGTCCCACCCCATCTCAGTGGTAAAAGCCAGCTTGCATTTAACCTATCTATAAACCTCATAATTGTAGTATACCTCCATCAAATCTCCCTTCAATCCTCCACATTCCAAGGAATAAAGTCCGGACCTGTTCAATCTCTCCTTATAACCCAAGTCCTCCAGACCTGGCAACATCCTTGTGAATTTTCTCTGAACTCTTTCAAAGTCTTTACATCTTTCCTGTAGGTTGGTGACCAAAACTGCACACAATACTCCAAATCAGGCCTCACCAATGTCTTGTACAAAGTCAACATAACATACCATTCAGTACTTTGGTTTATGAAGGACTACGTGCCAAAATCTTTCTTTCCATCCCTATCAAACTGTGACACCACTTTCAGTGAAATATAGACCTGTATTCCCAGATCCCATTCTTCAACAACACTCCTCCATGTCCGACCAGTCACTGTGTAAGACCCACCCTGGTAGGTCTCACCAACATGCAACACCTCGCACTTGTCTGCATTGAATTCCATTTTCCATTTCTCAAGCCATATTTCCACCTGGTCCAGTTCGCACTGCAAGCCATGATAGTCTTCTCGCAGTCCGCTGAATCCCCAGTCTTGGTTTCATCCACAAATTTGCTGATCATTAACCATTTTATCATCCAGATTACTGATATAGATGACAAATAACAACAGATCCAGCACTGATCCCTGTGGCAACCACTAGTCACAGGCCTCCAGTCAGAGAGGCAACCATCTGCTACCACACTCTGGCTTCTCCCAAACACAGTGTCTCATCCAATTTACTGTCTCATCTTGAATGCTGAATGACTGAGCCTTCTTGACATCAGCTGCCTTGCCTTCATCCACTTTCCTGATTCCTTCCTCGAGAGACTCTATAAGACTGGTTAGACATGACCTACCATACACAAAGCCATGCTCTCTATCCTTAATCAGTCCACATTGATCCAAATACTTATATATCCGGTTGCTGCACATATGTTCTAATAACTTTCCCACCACTGATGTCAAGCTCACTAACGTAACATTTTCTCATTTCTCCTTAGAGCCCCTCTCGAACAGTGGAACAACACTGGCTGTCCTCCAATCCTCCAGTACCTCACCTGTCACTAAGGATTATTTCAATATCTCTGCTTGGACCCCGACAATTTTTGCACTTGTCTTCCGCAGGGTCCTAGGGAACAACTTGTCAGGCCCTGGGGATTAATCCACGCTAATTTGCCTTAAGACAGTAAACACCTCCACCTCTGTAATTTGTCCAGGGTCCCTGAAGTTGATGCTGCCTTGCCTCACCTCTATCGACTCTGTGTCCATCTCCTGAGAAAATACGGATGCAAAACTACTATTTAAAACCTCCCCCATCTATTTTGTCTCCCGTATAGATTACCATTCTGATCGTCCAGAGTGGGCAAGTTTCAGTTCTGACCTTCTCCATGTTTCTGTGACAGAGAAGCTGGCCAAACCTGACTGGAAGGGGAATCTGGTAGGAGTGACGACAGAGCAGCAATGGCTGGAGTTTCTGGGAGCAACTCGGGAGCTGAGTGATAGACACATCCCAAAGAAGTGGAAGAAATGGAAAGGTAGGAGGACACAACCATGGCTGAAATGAGAAGCCAAACCCAACATAAAAGCCAAACAGAGGACAAATAATAGAGCAAAAACTATTGGGAAGCTTTTAGAAACCAACAGAAGACAACTAAAGAAAGTCAGATGAGCTCAGGGTGTGGAAATATGATATTGTAGTCATTAATGTGTCTTGGTAGCACCCAACAGCCTGAGGAATTTAGAGGAACAAAATTTCTGGGGCCTCGATATCTCTTGAAAACAAAGGTTCCCTGCACCAGTTACCTTTCAACTTTTATTTTGGTAGGCAGGTACAACCTCTACACCCTCAGAATTTCACTTCTGAAGAACTCCCTCTCACCAAGTACTCCTTTCCAGAAAACAGCCTGTCCCAATCCACACTTGTCAAATCCTTGAAAATACCATAAAAATTTATCTTTCTCCAATTTAGAATCTCAAGAGAGGTCCAGGCCTCTGTTTTTCCATATTTTCTTGGAATCTCATGGCATTATGATCACTATACACAAGGTGTTCCCATACACTAATTTCTGTCACCAGCCCTGGATCGTTTCCCAACAGCTTATTGCACACTTCTATACCGGATGTTTTACGTACTGATTAAGGCTCATTTGACAAATTCTACCCCATCTAGTCCTTTTACAGTATGGGAGTCCCAGTCAATATATGGAAAGTTAAAATCACTTACTATCTCAACTATTGTTTCTTGGTGTAGTCTGTGAACTCTCTACAAATTTGTTCCTCTGAATTCCTCAGACTGTTGGGTGCAACCAATTCCCAGTAATGCCTACGATATCACAATTCCATGCCCTGGGCTCATCTGGCTTTCCTACGATGCTTCTTGCATCGTGATTTCCACAGCTCAACACATTCATCGCACCATGCTCAAGCATTTGATTGCTGACTCTGACTGAGGTCTGAACAACATCTGTCTGGTGTCGAGAAAACAACCTCTCCCTCAATGTCAGAAAAACCTCTGACTCTGAATTTTGTGGTGGGGATGCAGGAAAGGTTTTCTTCTGATGACTCTTACATGAAGGTCATGTTTGTGCAGGTGTTGCTGCACAGTAGAACAGTGCGCCACCACTCGAGAGGCTGCTAAATCTTCCTGAAGGTCTTTTTACAGTCAAATGGGGGTTTTGGTTTGCCTTTCCAGCAATCCTACGATCAGTTCTCATGGAAAGTTTTCTTGGCCTTCCAGACATCAACTTGACCTCCACCGTTCCTGTTAACTGCCATTTCTTAATTACATTACGAACTGAGGAACCGGCTACCTGAAAACGCTTTGCTATCTTCTTATAGCCTTCTCCTGCTTTGTGGGCATCCATTACTTTAACTTTCAGAGTGCTAGACAGCTGCTTAGAGGAGCCCATGGCTGCTGATTGTTGGGACAAGGTTTGTGGAGTCAGGGTATTTATAAAGCTTTGCGATTTGCATAACCTGGCCTGTCCTAACGATGACTGTGAACAAGCCATTGACCTAACAAGCTAATTCAGGTCTGAGACCGTGGTAAAATTTAACTCAGAGCTCAAATCTCTTGGGGTGCCCAGACTTTTCCATGGTGCTCCTTTCCTTTTTTCCCCCACTCTAAAATTGTACAAAACAGAAATAATACACTAAACTCCTCATGAAGGGTTTCGGCCCGAAACGTTGTCACTACCTCCTCCCATAGATGCTGTCTGGCCTGCTGTGTTCTGCCAGCATTTTGTGTTTTTAATAACACACTAATCTTGCTTAAAATGTTGAAAAGAATGTTTTGTCTTTAATTTTATGACTTTTGGAGACCAGTTCACCTTCTACTCACTTAACTATTCACAGTAACAGGAAGTTTGACCAGTGGTGCCTAACCATTTGCATACCACTGTATGGGATGGGGTGGAGAGTGCGGGGTGTGACGGGAGAGAGCGGGAGGAGGAGGAGGAGGACTGACAGGGAGCAAAGAGGGAAAATGCGTGGGGTGAGTGGTAGATTTAGAGGGTGAGAAAGAGGGGAAGACAATGTGCGATACGGGAGCCAGCAGGGAGAGTGTTTGAGAGAGAGGGGGGAGGGTGGGATGTAGGGAGAGAGATAGAGAGGTTGAGAGCTGGAAATGGAGGCGGTTACAGAGTGGCGGAGGTGAGAGAGTGAGAGAGACAGGTTTGATTGAGGAGTGTGAGAGAGGAAGAGATGGAGAGGAGAAGACAGAGGGTGACAGAGATTGAGAGTGAGGTGGCGGGTGATGGGGTAGGGATAGGGATTGTAGGATGAGAGAGAGAATGGAAGAGTAAGAGAAACAGATGGATAGAGGGGAGAGTGTGTGAGAGAAATGAAGAGAGGTATGAGAGAGTGAGGAGATGAAGAGAGACGAGAGAGGAGTACGATTTGTTACTAGAGGAGTAGAGAGAGTGGCAAAAAAGGAGAGAGCAAGGAAAAGGGTGAAAGAGAGTGGGAGACTGGTCAAGTAGCAGTGTAACTGAGAGGGACAGAGAAGAGGGAAGGGGGAGGGAGAGAGGCGGTGAGGAAGCAAGAAAGGCAAGGAGATGGTGTGTATGATTAGAATTGTTAGACTAACTATTTATTCAGTCCCCAGTTGCAGGGTCATTAATCACGTCTGTTCACAAGTCACCGAACAAATCCACCATGGGATTACGGTTCCATGCTGGGAATTATGAGTGTGAGGGCAGCTTGCTGTTCTCGGTGTCGGATGTGGGAGGTCCCGGAGTCTCCTAGCCTCCCGGATGTTCACATCTGCGCCAGGTGCGCCAAGCTGCAGTTCCTAAGGGACTGTGCCAGGGAACTGGAGCTGCAGCTTGATGACCTTCGTCTGGTCAGGGAGAGTGAGGAGATGATGGAGAGGAGTTACAGACAGGTGGTCACACCGGGGCCATGGGAGGCTGACAGGTGGGTCATGATTAGGAGGGGGAAGGGGAAGAGTCAGGTACTAGAGAGTACCCCTGTGGCTGTACCCCTTGACAATAAGTACTCCTGTTTGAGTACTGTTGGGGGGGGAACAGCCTACCTGGGGGAAACAACAGCGCCTGTGCCTCCGGCACAGAGTCCGGCCCTGTAACTCAGAAGTGTAGGGAAAGGAAGAGGAAGGCAGTAGCAATAGGGGACTCAATAGTTAGGGAGTCAGATAGGCGATTCTGTGTATGCAGTCAGGAGACCCGGATGGTAGTTTGCCTCCCTGGTGCCAGGGTCCGGGATGTTTCTGATCACGTCCATGATATCCTGAAGTGGGAGGGTGAGGAGCCAGAGGTATATAGGTACCAATGACATAGGTAGGAAAAGGGAAGAGGTCCTGAAAGGAGAATATAGGGAGTTAGGAAGGGAGTTGAGAAGAAGGCCCGCAAAGGTAGTAATCTCGGGATTACTGCCTGTGCCACGTGACAGTGACAGTAGTAATGGAATGAAGTGTAGGATAAATGCGTGGCTGAGGGATTGGAGCAGGGGGCAGGGATTCAAGTTTCTGGATCATTGGGACCTCTTTTGGGGCAGGTGTAATCTGTACAAAAAGGACGGGTTGCTCTTGAAACCGAGGTGGACCAATATCCTGGCGGGGAGATCTGTGAAGGCTACTGGGGAGACTTCAAACTAGAATGAATGGGGGGGGGGGGGGAATCAAATTGAAGAGACTAGGAGAGAGGAGGTTAGTTCAGAAATAGAGAAAGCTTGTAGACAGTGTGAGGAAATCTAGGAATAATGGTGCATATTTCCCTGAAGGTGAAATCTCCTGTGGTGGTGAAGAAAGCTTTTGGTATGCTGACCTTTATAAATCAGAGCATTGAGGATAGGAGTTGGGATGTAACGTTAAAATTGTACAAGACATCGGTGAGGCCAGATTTGGAGTATTGTACACAGCTCTGGTCACCAAATTATACAAAAGATGTCAACAGAGTACAGAGAAGATTTACTAGAATGTTACTTGGGTTTCAGCACCTAAGTTACAGGGAAAGGTTGAACAAGTTAGGTCTTTATTCTTTGGAGCATAGAAGGTTGAGTGGGGGCTTGATAGAGGTATTTAAAATTATGTAGGGATTGATAAAGTTGATGTGGATAGGCTTTTTCCTCTGAGTGTAGGGGAGATTCAAACAAGAGGACATGAGTTGAGAGTTAAGGGGCAAAAGTTTAGGGGTAACACGAGGGGTAACTCCTTACTCAGAGAATGGTAACTGTGTGGAACGAGCTTCCAGTGGAAGTGGTAGAGGCAGGTTCGATTTTGTCATTTTTAAAGAATTGGATAGGTATATGGACAGGAAAGGAATGGAGAGTTATGGGCTGAGTGCAGGTAAGTGGGACTCGGTGAGAGTAAGCATTCGGCACGGACTAGAAGGGCCGAGATGGCCTGTTTCCATGCTGTAATTGTTCTATGGTTTTACCGCGTACGATTCTGGTCTCCATATCCGACAGCGGGGAGTTTTAACACATATGGGGACCAACTGCAACTTGCCATACAATATCAACCCCAGCTGATGCGGGTGTTTCTCCTGTTCAGTTGGCAGTGAGAAAGGGGTTAATCTCGGGTTTTTGAAAATCGAGGACCGGTTGCAGTGGGAAAGGGCCGGGCCCGAGCCGGACAGCTGGAGGCTCCGGGCTCTCCAGTCTTGCATCCCTGGTTTTAGTTTTGCACTGAGTCGAGATTGTGGGATCAGTTTGTTGTGGTTCCCCAAGCTGGGAGGGTGGATGTGGGTGAAGGGGGCCTGTCTATGTGTCGGTGTGGGGTGAATGGTCAGAACGGTGTGGGGCCACTGGCGGGACGGAGGGTGGTTGGGGATCTGTGGGTGATCAGAAGTAACATGACCTGGGTGGGTGGGCAAGGGGTAAATTACATTGTCAACGAGGGTGGATGTGGTCCACTGGATCAGACAGTTCAGCTCGTGTGTCCTTTCAGGAGACCACAATTCTCTCTTCATCTTAATCACTGACTAATCTTCCTGTTAACATTGAGTTTGTTACAGAGCCCCAGGGTCTGGGAATGGCTGGGTGGTAGGAGGCAGAGGGTGATGGTGAGAGGCTGTTTCTTGGACTCAAGTCCCGTGCTTAGTGACGTTCCCTGGGGTTATGCCCATTGCTACTTGTCATCGATGTCAATAATTTGGTTGAGAAAGTACAGGGTATGGGTAGAGAGTTTGCAGCAAGTTCAAACAAATACTGTTTTTGAAAGACAGTCAGCATAAACACTCCCCTCTCCTTCCGTCTCCCCACTCAGAACTGACCAAAAGCTACATCAGAGGATGCAAGATCTTGAACTGAGTAACCACTGTGAGGGAATGGGAGTGATTTCAAAGGGCTGGGCTGCTGGCAGCACATTACCAGACCTGGAGTGATTGCAACTGGGTCTGACAGAGGCATAACTGGTACGTCTGGGCACATTCAGTCTCACTCCAACTATTTCCTACCTTCCTTTGTGCAGGTATGTAATGTCTAAAGGACCACTGTTTAAGTAAATGAGACTCACCAAACTTTCTCCTGACTGAATCAATGGAATCTCCGAGTCAGATGGGTTCTCTCCAGTCGGTGCTCTCAGTCCTCGGGCTGGTTCACTTGTTGCTGTTCCTTCGTCTTCAGTCGTGGTTTGCCTCCAGTTGGGGTTTTTCTTCAAATAAATCTCTCACCACAGGTCTAACTTTAACCAGAGAGACAATGAAGCACATTAATAATGAAAAGGAGAACTAAACATTTCTGCGTAATGTTACTAAGAACAAAACGCACTGAAATTTAAACACTGAAGGCAGATTTAATGATCTCAGTGAACAATCTTTTATTGTCCCTCACATCTCATAGAATGGTATGGGATAGGAAGGAGTCATCATTTAGTCATGGTAAGACATAAGACACAGGAACAGAATTAGGTGATTCGATACATCTGGTCTGCCCACCATTCAACCATGGCTGATTTTTATTCCAACACCATATTCCTGTCTTCCTCCTGTAACCCTGAATCTACTTAGCAATCATGAATATATTAATCTGTCATAAATAATGCCAAATGGCAGCCTCAACCATTTTTCTCATCTGAGTTTTAAGGGGAAGCATCTTTATTCTGAGACCGTGCTGTCAGATCACAGACTCTCTGTCTAATGGAAACATCCTCTCCATGTCCACTGTATCCAGGCTTTTCAGCATTCGGTAGGTTTACTTAACCATACATCCCTCCACCACCCCCACCGCCCCTCTGAACTCCATTGAGCACAGGTCCAGAACCACCAAATGCTCCTCATACATGACGCCGACCATTCCTGTGATTATTCATGTAAGCCTTGTAAGCAACAACTGCACTGTACACATTTCCAGGAATAACAGTCAAATCGGTTCCAGGATAATTTACAGGGAAAAGTTGTGCTTTCTATACTGTTCTACTATCACATGTGCTGGCGCGTGGCTGAGTGGTTAAGGTGTTGGTCTAGTGATCTGAAGGTTGCTAGTTCGAGCCTTGGCAGAGGCTGCGTGTGTGTCCTTGAGCGATGACACCAGTGCCAAGCTGTATGGGTCCTAATGCCCTTCCCTTGGGCAACATCAGTGGTGTGGAGAGGGGAGACTTGCAGAGACTCTAACGGAGGCCTACAAACTATCACAGCCATTTTCATTTCCAGGTTAAAACAGGTCCATTTCATGAAATATAAACCAAGAAATAAAAAGAAACTGGAATTACCAGAAACACTCAGCAGGTAAGGAACAGCTTACAATACAATTCAATTAATAACATTTCATCAGAATGACTTCAAACATTTTCAGTTTTTAGTGCAGATCTCCAGCACAGCTGCCTGATTTTCACTGTGTGACAGTGAGGGGGGGGGGGGGGTGGATTTCCAAACACAGTTTGAACACCAAACTCACGGTCTATTTCTACTGTTGTAAACACGGAACAGCCCATTTACTCACAGCCTCTCCCTGTGAGGATGGAATGGGAACTCATCCTCTCCTCAGATTGGGAGTCATTGCTTCCAAAGGAACTCCAGAAACAAACATCTGATCCCAAACCAGAAATACTCGATCAACACCTCACAAGCCCAAACAGCTCAATCCCGGGTCCACTTTACCTGGATCAAAAACTATGATATCCCAGGACCAAACCTCACAGACTCACACAGCTGAATCTGCCACTCACCGACCCTAAGAGTCTCACACATTGACCCTAAGAGTCTCTACACATCTCACACTGGGTAGTGCAATCCGGGATTTCACCACAACCAATGTCCAGCTGCTCAAAATTTCTGCTTCATTGCAGGACGAGCATCCAGCCCCATCTGTAGAAGCTCAAACCAAAGTCAAAGCCAGAACACCAGCAGTTCCATTTGCCTGGAATGCCGATCACAGGATTAGAGTCCAAGCACCAACTCTCCCAGTACCCTTTGCTGCCAGTAAAATGCTGCAGTGTGTCAGCCCGTCACTGTTCATAAACTAGCACCTCCACACCAATGCACAACAGAACTGGGACCTGATGACCTTCCGGCATTCCAGCTAACAATAACCGATTCTGGAAATGACTCAGCGAGGCCAAAGGTGCAAAAGAACACTTCACAATGAAGACAAGGGTTAGAAGAAAGTTTGCTGATATATAACATTGAGGAGGTGGGGTACAAGGTGGACTGAGGATGACCCAGATGGTTGATGTATATCACTGAAGCGGGGTTGGGGGGTGTGAGGAGACTGGACAGAGGTTGAACAAGATGAGCAGATGGACCCAGGTGGGAGAAGGGATCAAGGACAATCACTGATGGTCCTCCAGCAACACATAGGTACTGAATGAATAGTACATACTACTGTACAAAAAAATCTAAAATGACAGAATTAGCAAAAATAACAAGAACTTTGCCAGATATACTTTGACCCTCACCAAATTTTTATCAACACACCATAGAAAGTTTCCCATCCAGACACTTCATGCTTTGCATGGTAACTACTCTGACGTGACTGCGAGGAACTGGTAAGACCTTTAGATCCAGATCAGCACATCACAGAAACCACTCTCCCCCCTAGACTTCCCAGTCCCTCGGTAAAGCAGGCAGTGAAATCAAAGATCCCCACAACCTGGGTCATTATCCTTTCTCACCCACCCCAGTCTGGGAGAAGACACAACAGCCATAAAGCTCCAGGACAAATGTGAGGAGCCTCAGGAAACGAGGTGAGTTGGGGGAAGTTAATGGGACTCAGTGGCCAACATCAGATTTCCCAACACAACATGGAGGATGCGTGACCACCCATCTGGAGATTGTGAACATGCACAAAGAGATCGTTATATCTGCAGAAAATGGGAGGGGCAAATGAGATCACGTGACTGGTGGGGTCTAACACCCCAGGCATATTCTCCAGCTTCCCAGCACTCTGTGGAAATAAACAAACTTGCCGCTCACATCTCCTCTCACCTTAAATGTATCAGACATTTCAACCCCCAGGAAAAGTACATCGTCTGTCCACTCTATCTATTCCTCTCATAATCTTACAAACATCCATCCAGTCTCACCCCAGCCTGCGCCGCTCTGGAGAAAACAACACAAGTTTGTCCAGCCTCTTGTTATAGCTCATGCCCTCTAATCCAGGCAGTGTCCTGGTAAACCTCTTCTGCGCCCTGTCCAAAGCCCCAACATCCTTCCGAGAATGGGGGCGACCAGAACTGTATGAAACACTCCAGATGTGGGCTAACAAGTTTTTCAAAGCTGCAACACAACTTCATGAGTTTTGAACTCAGTGCTTCAACTAATAAAGACAACCGTGCCATTTGCCTTCTTAACCACCCGATCAATCTGTGCAGTCTCTTTCAGGAACTGATGAACTTGGAGTCTAAGATCCCTCTGATCATCAACACTGCTCAGGGTTTTGCATTTAACACTGTACTGTCTCATACATTCAGGGGTGCAGTGCTACCAGAGCTCACCGGAGAGCCGCTCCGACACCTCTGTAAAAAAGTCAAAATAAACAAGCGGGGAATTTAACAGCGGCCGCATATTAAATAGAGGGAATTTTACGGAAGCGGGGGTTGGGAAGAGGGGGTGTTGGCTGGAGGGGAAAATACCACTAATAACATTAGGATATTTGATCGTTTTTGGTGAAATCCTGGAGCTGTGACTGTTTTTAATTTAGGTATTTGTGATATTCCTTCTCGCTCGACCCGTTGTCCTTGGAAGCTGGGAAATACCTGCACAGAAGTGCGAGCATTTCTCCGCTCTTTCCAATGGGTACCATTGGATTCCAGGAAAGAGCTATATTAAGCAAGGAATGAACACAGAAACCCAAGTTTAAAAGTCAAAAATAATGAAAGAAAAATTCACTGCTCGCTCATCTTCATCCTGATTTTGATGAAATACACAAGCTAATCATCCAAAATCCTCTTCTACACCTGGATAAATTTAGTTTTGCTTTACAAGCCAAATGGAAAAAAAAGACATTTCTCGGCTTTAAGCTGGTTTTACGTCATTTCAACTATCATTAATAGCGGATCAACCCCTTGGCCTCGCTCCACCAACTGTAGCTGATGGGAAAGAGGCTCTTTTTCTCTTTGTGTTGATGGGAAGAAGAATAATTTAGTGAGGCAATGAATGAGACAAAACACATTTCCAAACCTCCCAAATGGTTGCTCTCCTCCCCTGTTAACATTTATCACTTCCAAAATTCAATATTTTCTATTCATATAGATGCAATAATAATAAAGATTCAAGCTTCTTTAACTTTTTATATATTTAAAGACTAAACAGGGTCTGTATAGTTCTAACCATGTAACACCCATCATGTGAGGATATTGTGAGTATCGACACTCACAGGTACACTTCCTGTCCAACCATTTCTGCGAGAGAAACGGTACAAGGCAGAGTTGCCAACCTACCACTTTTGAGACTAATATTCAGCAATATTCCTGGCTTTAGCAATAGTTCATCAGACGTTCTTTTTTCATACTCGATTACTTGGTTCCAATTTAGGGGCTAAAAGTGTAAAAAATGAATTGCTTTATTTCTGTTATTTTTATACCTCTGAGGAACACTGCTAAGCGCTGCGGGTCCTGCCGTCTGCTCTGACTCAGTCGTATTAGTGAGGCTACATCTGTAGTGGTCCATGGATTATTCGCTAATCCTAAAGTAAATTTTTCTCACATACAACCCTTTGACTTCTAAGCAAACAAAGTTATTTTACTTGCTTGATAATTATATTCTATGATAATCAGCTAAGTGCAACCATGCAATACTTTGTCATATTATTAAATTAAGTATTATATGTTTAATTGTACCAGTTATACACTGAAATGTAGCGATAGCCTATAATCTTGTTAATATCTTAGCTATCACTATATTTCTGTGGAGCTCTAGAATTCATATATTTCTTTCATCTTGGTTTACTGCTTGACGTTACAAGAAGCCCTATATCTGTCACACCCAATTTGTGTACCTGCTCATTACACGAATGGGGCAAGGAAGTTGTTCAGTACATGAAAGGAGCAGGTACACAAATTGGGTGTCACAAACTAGGGGTGATTGATAAGTTCCTGGCCTAAGGTGGAAGGATTCAATTTTACAAAACCTAGCAATCTTCAATTATCTGAAACAGAAATACCACAAAAGTTATTAGTTTCAAACTTTCTGCATAATCACTCAAAGAGTTGAACTACACGTGCAGGTACCGAGAGCTGTATAACTTCAGGCCGCGAACTTATCAATCAACCAACCTCCCCCCCCGTACAGCTCCGACAGCTAAAAAATTGCCACTGCACCCCTGCTCCAGCCGTCCGGTAGAGCTCGGACCCGGCTCTTTCCCAATGCAACCGGCCCACATTTACACAACACCGGGATCATTCCCTACTCACCCCTGCTCGAATCAGAGAACCGCCAAACAGCTGCAGTCGGCACCGCGCATGCGTTCACAGGCGTTTCTCCGCAGCGCCACCGGTGGCCGGAGGTCTGCTAATTGTTGCCGACGGCCGGCGATCCGCACAGCGCCACCAGTGGCCGGAGATCCGCACAGCGCCACCAGTGACCGGAGGCCGGAGGGACAACGGAGAGGAAAATCACAAACACGACAAAGTCTGCAGATCCTGGAAATCCAAAGCAACACAAACAAAATGCTGGCCGAACACAGCAGGCCGGGTAGCAACGGGAATGGAAACCGGAATGAAAATGTTTGGACACCGGGAAGTCCCGCTCGGAGCGGATAGTTCAAAGGTTAGTTTATTATTAAAGCAGATATCCATAAACAACTGTGTTTTTTTTCTTCTCCAGAGAACCACGAAACAAAGAAAGAGAATGAAAGTCGTTCACAGAGAAAAATCAAACCTACCCCACCCCCCGGATCAAGAAGTACGGGATCCCAATCTTCAAACCCCAAAAACCACACCTCCCGCACAAAAGGGAACAATAATATCGACACCCGATAAAAACACCCCTACCCCGCACAACCGCGGAGGAGCCGGTATCACCAGTGTGGAGGCTGCCGCATCGGGAGCAGCGGACACAACGGGCGACCCCGGAAGATTCACAGGTGAAGTGTCGCCTCACCTGGAAGGATGTTTGGACAACGGAGAGAGTTCGGCCGTCCACTGTGAAACCCCCGAACTCCGCATCAAATCCGTCCAAACGAATCTGGGTGAACTTTAATGACCAATAATATAATTCCTCTCAGCGCTCAGCTGTCTGAGTGATTCCCTGACTCTGAGAGGAAGGGGTATCTATGGTCCACACTGTCAGGGTGTTGAGTTTACCAGGAGACAAAGACTGCGGGGACGAGAGGTTTTCTGTTGACTAATACACTGTGTGTGGACCCTGCTGGCAATTCTGGTGTTGTGACCCGAATCGAGACAAACACCACGCTGCCCACTCCACCAACAACACGGCACAGCCGGACACATAACAGGGGACTTTACATCCCACAACACTGGATTCAGTGATGAAACCCGTGATTAATGTTGTTGTCCCACTGAAAAGTCCATTAAGGTGCTTTTAAATGCCAGCGCTCTCCCACAGGTGACGTCAGACACAGCTCCTCCCCCCACGCGCGACTGACGTCACACATGGGCTCCCGACACCGGGTTCTGCCCTCACGTGCGCGGTGTCTTACGTCACCCACGCGCTGCTGTGCTCGAGCTTTATCGGTTTAACGGCTGGGCTAATAATCACGTGACCAGCCCCTCCCCCACCGCTGTCAACAGAGGATTCAGGAGCTGCGCTATTCCCATTGGTGCGAAGCGATGTCAATCACTGGTTACAACCAGTCGCGGAGGCGGACAGGCCGAGTGGGCGTTACCCCGCTGAGCTCGTCTCCCGCTCGAGCGCCGACCGCCTCCTCAGAGCGGAGAAAACCTCAAAGTAAATGCCCGCTTTCTGATTTATTTCCATTTCCCTCCGAGGGAAGTTGGGGCGTTTGTGAAGCGTCTCCTGCGGCCGGAGTCTGATGTATCGCTGAGAGGTAGGAGGAGACCGCTCGGCCCGTCGGTTTGATGCCGGTTCCCCGGGGAGGGAGGGAGAGGGGGGATTTTATTGAAAGGATGAAGATGGTGAGAGAGGGGGCGGACAGGATGTTTGTCCCGGTGGGGACAGGAGGGGCTCATCTGTGGAAATGTCTGAGCCCACGGTGGTGGCGAGCAGAGGGATTCACCACATTGGGGGCAAACACCGGCAGACTGTTGCCCTGCAAGCGGGGCCAGTGGTCCGGGCAAAGTGACAATTATTTGTGCTTTGTTGAGATTGTACCTGGAATATGGTGTAAAATCCCGCTCCCCATACTAACACGGGTTATACAGACCAAAGAACAAACTGTCGGAGGAACTCAGTGGGTCGGGCAGCATCTGTGGAGGGAAATGGACCGTCAACATTTCGGGCCGAGACCCTCCCTCTGGACTGAGAGTGGACGGGAAATAGTCAGAGAAAAGAGGTGAGGGGTGGGGATGGGGCAAAAGCTGGGGAGTGAGAGGTGGATCCAGGTGGGGGTGGGGGGAGGTGGAAATAGTGACAGGGGTGGGAGGTGAGTGGTTGGGGCAAATCGGGGCTGCAGAAGATGGAAATTAATTCCATAGAGGATGAAGAAAGAGGTTAGAGAGTATTTGTTATAGAGAGTGCGATGAAGATTCACCTGACTGATCCCTGGAGTGGTGGGGTCATCATATGAAGAAAGATCAAATGGGATAACCCTTTCATTCGGAGAATCGAGGACTGAGAGGTGAACACATTGAGATTCACAACATCATTACCGGCTGGACCAGGGATCCCAGTCTCTGAAAAAGGGCGTGGACTGTCCGGGACTGAGATGAGGGGAAATGTCTCCACTCCGAGGGTGATGAATATCTGTAAATCCCCTCCACAGAGGGCGGTGAAGACTCAGTGATCGTCCTCACATAAAACAGAGGCCAGCAGATGTGTGGAGACCGAAGGGATCGAGGAAATGAGGATCGGGCAGAAACATGTGGCTGAGATGGGAGAACAGCCGCCATCTTGCTGATGGTTAGAGGGGCTGAATGGCCTCCTGCTGTTTCTCACTTGATGTTTCAGTGTTCCTGTCCAGCAAGGCTCCGGAGGAATGTGAATAGAAATTAGTGTTTATAAACACAGAACTGATTTAAATGAAATGTGAATATTTCCTGATTGGGTCTGAATTATGTTTTGGACTGGGATGGGAATCGAGCCCGTGACTCTGTGACCTGAGGGTGGAGGAAAAGGGATTGGGGTAGATATGGTGTGGAAAAGTAGACATGTATCTGGTGTAAATATGGAATAATGTGGGGAATGCGGCGGATGGGTCGGGCAGCGTGTGAGGGGAGAGGAGCAGAGTCATCGGTTCAGGTGGGAGACTCTCCACCCGTCACCTGATCCCGTTTCCCGTTCACGTTTTTCCGCAGATCTGCAGCATCTGCGGGTCACTGCTCTACGTGTACGTGTAGCTTCACCTTTCCCCGTTCAGACAAGGCAGTGAGATCCGGATCGGTCACGTCCTCTCGTTGTGGGTGGACAATGTTTTTTTTCTGCAATATCTTCTGCATGTTTCATTCCACTGTTTCAACGTGCTGAAGTGTTGCCAATGTTTCTGGGTGTATGACCCATTTATGTGAGAATTTAGCCATTTGTATTTCTCTGAGCTTCTCATAAATGTGTAAAGTTTAGTTCAGCTTCACTTCAGAATTACCAAAGCAACAACCCAGTCAAATAGTTCCACACAATTAAAATGGGGAATTTATTATCATCATGTACTGAGCTACAGTGAAAATCCTGCCTGACGTACCATCCACACAGATCAACACATTACAACAGTACATTGAGCTGATATACGACAGAACAATCACTGTAACAAAGCATTATGGCTGCAGAGAAAGCGCAGTGCAGATAGACATATGGTGCATGGTCACGTCGAGTTACATTGTGAGGTCGAATCCATTTTATCATTCATTTGGCTTATAACTGCAGGCAGGAAGACATCCTTCAGCCTGGTAGAACGCGCTTTAAGGCTTTTGTATCTCTCCGCCAATGTTGGAGCGGGTTTGCAGCAAGAATGTCCAGATTGTGAGGTTCTTTGAGTACATGACCTGCTTTTCCGAGGGAGGGGAAGTGTAGGAAGAGTCCATGGAGGGGAGGCCTGTTTCTCTGATGTTCTCTGATCTCCAAAGTTCTCTGCAGTTCCTTGCAGTCATGGGCAGAGCAGTAGCCATACGAAGGCGTGAAGTATCGACAAGGAGTTCAGAGACCTCGGCCTTCACCCTGCCTTGTGTAGCTGGATCCTGGACTTCCTGTCAGATCGCCGGCAGGTGGTAACAGTGGGCTCCATCTCCTCTGTCTCTCTGACTCTCAGCACACATACCCCACAGGGTTGTCTCTTTGGCCCCCTCCTTTACTCTCTGTGCACCCATGACTTGTGTTGCCACCCACAGCTCCAATCTGCTATTTAAATTTGCTGACAGCACTACATTGATTGGCCTAATTTGAAATACTGATAACAATCAATCAAATGCCTTCTGACAAGGCTCGATCCAAACAAACTTTTCACCCTTCTTCAGGAGATTGGTCAGAGGAAGAGTGATATCAGCAAAGTTCTTACAGAACTTACGATAATATCCATCCATTCCCAGAAACCTTCTAAGAGCCTTCTTAGCAGTCAGAATAGGAACTTGAGAAACTGCCTGGACTTTTGCCCGAACAGGAGCCAACTTCCTTTGACCTACAACATAGCCAAGACAGGTCACACTGGCATGGCCAAATTCACTCTTAGCCAAGTTAACTGTAAGGTTGTCCAATGAAAGCCTGTCAAATAGCTTTTCTACTGCAGAGCTATGCTCTTCCCAAGTGCCACTCCCTGTAACTAAGTCATCAATATCGGTATCTGTGTGTTCTAACCCTCGAATTACAAAATCAATCATTCTCTGGGATGTTCCTGGAGCATTTTTCCTTCCAAAAGGCAAAACATTGTATTCATACAACCCAGATGGTGTCACAAATGCAGAAATTTCTCTACCTCTGTCCGTCAATGGAAAACACCAATACCCTTTCAACAGATCAATCTTTGTAAGAAATTAGCTTTTCCAGCCTTATCGATGCAATCATCCACCCTAGGTATAGCATAGGCATCTGTATTTGTTACTGCATTTACCTTTCTATAATCAGTGCAAAATCTAACACTACAATCAGGTTTGGGCACAATAATGCAGGGTGACTCCAATCTCATTTTGAAGGCCTAATAATACCATTCTCCAGCATATACTCAATTCCCTGGTCAGCCAATTTACACTTTTCTACGTTCATGCGAAGTGGGTGTTGTTTAATCAGTTTGGCTGGACCAACATCTACATCATGTACCACGACCGTGGTTTGCTTGGGAACATCGGGAAATAAATCTTTAAACTTCAGAATTAATTCCTTCAGCTGTTGTTGTTGCTTTGGCTGCAGATGAGACAACTTGTTAGCAATGTTTTTTTGAACAACCAAGTTCATTCGCCTAACTGGGACTATGTTTGGCTCGTGAAAAGTCTCAGACGAGTCAATTGTTTCATTCTCAGGGTTGCCAGTTTCATTTGTTTTGACAACAACACACACAGATGGTACCTGCTTGTCAAAAAAGGCTTTATCATATTTATGTGTACCACCTGTGTTAGTTCAAGTCAGTTGGGTGTTTTAATAACATAATTCACATCATTAATTTGGGAGATTATTTCATACGGTCTATTGAATTTCGCCTGAAGTGGATTCGTCAACATAAGGCAAGCACCTTATCTCACACCCGGTATTTTCTTTCGCGAGCACTGTTATCAAACCACAACTTCATTTTGTTTTGAGAAATCTTTAAGTTTTGTCTCGCTAGACTACAGGCTTGGTGTAGTTTATTTTTGAACTTCAAAACATAGTCTAACGAGTTAACAGCAATCCACTGTTCCTTTAAACAAGGTCAAAGGTCACTCTGCGACCAAATACAAGTTCAAATGGAGTAAAGCCCAGTGATTCCTGTACTGACTCTCTTTCTGTGGACTAAAGCAAATGTATTCCTTCATTCCAGTCTTTTCCATTTTCAACACAATATGTCTTAATCATTGTTTTGAGGGTAGAATGAAATCTTTCTAAAGCCCCTTGTGATTCTGTATGGTATGCAGATGATGCAATTTGTTTTGCTCCCAGTTCAGAAATTACCTGCTGGAATAATCCAGATGTAAAATTACATCCTTGATCAGACTGGATTTCTTAAGGCAAATCGAATAAAGTGAAAATCTTGGTAGATAGATAGATAGATAGATACTTTATTCATCCCCATGGGGAAATTCAACCTTTTTTCCAATGTCCCATACACTTGTTGTAGCAAAAACTAATTACATACAATACTTAACTCAGTAATAATATGATATGCATCTAAATCACTAACTCAAAAAGCATTAATAATAGCTTTTTAAAAAGTTCTTAAGTCCTGGCAGTTGAATTGTAAAGCCTAATGGTATTGGGGAGTATTGACCTCTTCATCCTGTCTGAGGAGCATTGCATCGCTGAAACTGCTTCTCTGTCTCTGGATGGTGCTATGTAGAGGATGTTCAGGGTTTTCCATAATTGACCGTAGACTACTCAGTGCCCTTCGCTCAGCTACCGATGTTAAACTCTCCAGTACTTTGCCCACGACAGAGCCCGCCTTCCTTACCAGCTTATTAAGACGTGAGGCATCCCTCTTCTTAATGCTTCCTCCCCAACACGCCACCACAAAGAAGAGGGCGCTCTCAACAACTGACCTATAGAACATCTTCAGCATCTCACTGCAGACATTGAATGATGCCAAGCTTCTAAGGAAGTACAGTCGACTCTGTGCCTTCCTGCACAAGGCATCTGTGTTGGCAGTCCAGTCTAGCTTCTCGTCTAACTGTACTCCCAGATACTTGTAGAGCCTTCGCCACAGTTTTAGCTTTAATATTTCTGAGAGGTATTGCCTCTGGGAATCTGGATGCAGTACACATAATAGTTAGCAGATACTGATGGCCAGCTTTAGTCTTTGGCAATGGGCCAACACAATCCACTATAACTTTGGAAAAGGGTTCACCGAATGCAGGTACAGGCCACTGGGGTGAGCTCATTAGGTTTACCCACAACTTGACAAGTGCCTTTTGGAAACTCTTATTCAGGGTAAACATAACTTTATGAGTTAAAGCAAACTGATCTGCTAATCCAGCAGATTCCTGCATAGTGGCAGCATCATTTCCATCTAAATACGTCTTTATGTCATCAGGGATACACCTTCTGAATTCTTCAATTAAAACCAACTATTTCAAGCTGTTAAAATCATCATTTACATGTTCAGATGTGCACCAGTGGTCAAAACACACAAATTTCTCATAAGCAAATTCCGTATGTCTGCTTCATAGATTTCTTCAAATGTCTAAACTTTTGCCTGTCTGCTTCTGGGACCAACTCGTAAGCTTTGAGCAAAGCCTGCTTCACGAGGTCATAATGTGTGGTGCGTGACCATGTGGTTAAGGTGTTGAACTAACGATCTGAAAGTCATGAGTTCGAGCCTCAGCCGAGGCAGCGTGTGTGTCCTTGAGCAAAGCACTGAACCACACACTGCTCCTGCACATTTATAGCCCAGTGGCGATGATTGGGGCAGCATAGATAAATAAATAATAAGCTGCTTCAGCAACTGTCAAAGCAGAATAGGCTTGCTAAGCCTTCCCCTTAATTACACTTTGTAAGAGAATTTTCTTTCTGCTTTTCTGCCTCTCCAGCCTGAAACTGCGTCTGCCTTTCCGGAGCCTCCATCTTTAATTTTTCTAACTTGTACTGGAGCTCAAGCTTACGAGGTTTACTTTCAGGAAACAACTCCAACTCCTCCACTTTAAACACACCCTTAGATACATAATGTTCAGCCATTATCCTCTGCATCTGTGCCCTCCTCATTGTCAATTTCACCTTAGCAAGTATTAACGTTTTAGCAATACTCAACAACTCAATCCTTCTGGAGTACTTTAATGCCTGAAAGGTTCACACTTCCAGATATCTATCAACATCCATTGCTGCTCGTTTTCCACACACAAATAAATCAAAAGGGATTTCCCCAATGAAATCGATAATAAATCAATCCTTAAATTTGTTCATATCCCAGACGCAGGCCCCATTTTGTTACAAACCATAATGCTTCAGAAACGAACCAGCAGCAACAGACTACGCCCAGTGGCCACACATTTTAATTCCACATCCAATTCCCATTCTGATATGTCTATCCATGGCCTCCTCTACTGACAAAATTAATCCAAACTCAGGTTGGAGGAACACACCTTATATACCGGCTGGGTAGCCTCCAACCTGATGGGATGAAAATTGACTTATCTAACTTCTGTTAATGCCCCCTTCCCCTTCTTACCCCATCACTGACATATTTAATTGGTTGCCTGTTTTCCATGGTGCTCTCCCCCACCTTTCTTTCTCCCGAGGCCTCCTGTCCGATGATCCTTTCCCATCTCCAGCTCTGTATCACTTTCGCCAATCACCTTTCCAGCTCTTAGCTTCATCCCACCCCATCCAGTCTTCTCCTATCATTTTGCATTTCACCCTTCCCCCCACTACTTTCAAATCTCTTAGTATCTTTCCTTTCAGTTAGTCCTGACGAAGGGTCTCAGCCTGAAACGTCGACAGTTCTTCTCCTTATAGATGCTGCCTGGCCTGCTGTGTTCTACCAGCATTTGTGTGTGTTGTTTGAATTTCCAGCATCTGCAGATTTCCTCGTGAGTGTTATGTGTATAAATGTGTATCAATATAACTCCCAAACTATTGAGCTCGGGGGAAACAAGGCTTGGAGTCTTGAGATGGTAAAGTATGAAAGTTCAGTTCAACCACAGAATAGGTGATGAGAGATAATTGTAATCCAGGGTAAATGTTGAGAGGTTCCATGGTGGTAAAACGAGACAACAGTCGCTGTAGATTTTATCTGTCATCCTTCCAAATCCACATACTAATTATTACCCGAAGTGACTTGTCATAAGGGGTATCATCTTAAAATGAATTACCACACCACAGCCAGGCAAGGGTTAACACATAAGTGGCCTCCGCAGGATACCCCAAATCAGATCCACTCCTATGGGTCAAATGAGGTGACAACCACACATTCGATGTACGGTGAATCGATAATTAGATCACCCTTGTGGGCAAAGGAAAGTACAAAACAGTGACCCTTGGCCACTAGTTCCCTAGTTTCAAAGCTTCCATTTTTCCTCCTTTGTCTCCGTCTGACTCTGAGTGTCTGTGTCCTCGGTTAAAACTAAACAAGCTGCACGCGATGTAAACAAGCTGCAAGTCAGACTGATTTGCCTTCTTAATCTCTCTCTCTCTCTCTCTTAAAATGACAGTCCACAGCAAACAAAACCCAGGGATTCATAACAATGGCCACTCCCCATTGTGAGCGGACAGGTGTGCCAGCAGGTGGGATGACTGAGAGAATCCTTTCCCACCTTCTCAGCAGGTGAACGGCCTCTCTCTAGTGTGAACTCGCTGATGTCTCTGTAGGGTGAATGACTGAGTGAATCTCTTCCCACAGACAGAGCAGGTGAACGGCTTCTTCCCAGTGTGAACTCGCAGATGACTCTGGAGGTTGGATGACTGAGTGAATCCCTTCCCACAGACTGAGCAGGTGAACAGTTTCTTCCCAGTGTGAACTCGCTGATGACTCTGTAGGGTGGATGACTGAGTGAATCCTTTCCCACAGACTGAGCAGGTGAATGGCTTCTCCCCAGTGTGAACTCGCTGATGTACCAGTAGGGTAGATGACAGAGTGAATCCTTTTCCACATTCTGAGCAGGTAAACGGCCTCTCCCCAGTGTGAACTCGCTGATGACTCTGTAGTTGGGATGACTGAGTTAATCCCTTCCCACAAACTGAGCAGGTGAATGGCTTCTCCCCAGTGTGAACTCGCTGATGTCTCTGTAGGGTGGAAGATTCAGTGTATCTCTTCCCACATTCTGAGCAGGTGAACAGCTTCTCCCCAGTGTGAACTCGCTGATGTCTCTGTAGGTGGGATGAATCAGTGAATCTCTTTCCACAGACTGAGCAGGAGAATGGCTTCTCCCCAGTGTGAACTCACTGATGTACCAGTAGGCGGGATGACAGTGTGAATCCCTTCCCACAGACTGAGCAGGTGAATGGCTTCTCCCCAGTGTGAACTTGCTGATGTACCAGTAGGTGGGATGACAGTGTGAATCCCTTCCCACAGACTGAGCAGGTGAATGGCTTCTCCCCAGTGTGAACTCGCTGATGTACCAGTAGGGTAGATGACTAAGTGAATCCTTTCCGACAGACTGAGCAGGTGAATGGCTTCTCCCCAGTGTGAACTCACTGATGTACCAGTAGGCGGGATGACAGTGTGAATCCCTTCCCACAGACTGAGCAGGTGAATGGCTTCTCCCCAGTGTGAACTTGCTGATGTACCAGTAGGTGGGATGACAGTGTGAATCCCTTCCCACATTCTGAGCAGGTGAATGGCTTCTCCCCAGTGTGAACTCGCTGATGTACCAGTAGGGTAGATGACTAAGTGAATCCTTTCCGACAGACTGAGCAGGTGAATGGCTTCTCCCCAGTGTGAACTCGTTGGTGAGCCATTAGGTCAGATGACTGAGTGAATCCTTTCCCAGAAATTCAGCAGATGACGAGCCTCTGCCCGGTGTGGTGTGAACTGATTGGTGTGTCCACAGGTGGGAAAACCGACTGAAGCCCTTCTCACACACAGAACAGGTGAATGGCCTTGCCCAGTGTGAACTTGCTGATGCACCTTCAATTGTGATAACCGAGTGAATCCATTCCCACTGTTTGAGCAGGTGAAAGGCCTTTCTCCTGTGTAAATTACAGGCATGCCAGTTGGTCAAATGAGCGAGTGAATCCCTCCCCACTGTCTGAGCACGAAAGGTGGTCAATTGGATCCCTTGTTCCACTTCTTAAATATCTAGACAGAGACAACAAAACTGCTGTGCCGTGTTTGAGCTTCCTGGAGACGAATTCCTTCTCATTTTTAACCTGTAAAAAGATTTACAAAATCCATCAATGGGTGTAGGACAACATTTCAGATGAGATTACTTGAGTTACCAAGGTTTGATCTGGTATCACACGGTTACAGTGAGGTTCAACGAAAGTTGGACAGAGAAATCATCTCCTGACTGGGCAGAGTGCTGGTATCTGGAATGACCATCAATTCTCTGATGCTCTTCCTGTCTCTATAAGAATGGGGCATTTCTGTCATCTCCAATCTGTGCCTTGGCTCAGTCTGACTCTCTCCATTGGTATTATTCCCTGTTCCTGCTGAGCTGCATGGGTGCCTGGCCACACAGTAAGTGAAACACTCTCACGCAAATATCTTTTGTTGACGTGCAGCTGGGATCTTCTTTTATGTATTATTAACTTAAAGTGCCACAGTTTTAACGCCATATAAAAAATTCCTGCTGAAATGACTGGTTGGTTCACACAGCTGTCAAAAAGGGTTAGAGTGAATAGAGTGAACCTGTATTATTTCAGGTTCTTGTTGCAATCATAGAAAATTTCAACACAGAAACAGGCCCTTTGGGCCATCTAGTTTGTGCTGAACTATTTAAACAGCCCACTCCCACACCTCTACCATCCAGGTAACAAAACAAACCTCTTAAATGTTGAAATCGAGCTCGCATGCACCACTTGTGCTGGCTGCTCATTCCACACCTGGATGGCCGTCTGTGTGAAGAGGTTTCCCCTCATGTTCTGTTAACATTTCATCTTTCACCCTTAACCCATGGCCTCTGGTTGTCATCCCACCCAATCCTCGTGGAAAAAGCCAGCTTGCATTAACACTATCTGTGCCTCTCTATCACAATCAAATCTCCCCTCAATCTTCTACATTCCAAGGAATAAAGTCCTGATTTGTCCAATCTTTCCTTCTAACCCAGACCTCCAGACCTGGCAAAATCCTTGTGAATTTTCTCTGAACTCTCTGAACCTCTTTTACATCTTACCTATAGGTTGCTGACCAAAACTGCACAGAATTCTCCAAATTAGGCCTCACCAATGTCTTCTACAAGTCAACATAACATCCATCTATTGTCAGTATATGGTTCATGAAGGCCAATGAACTAAAATCTTTCCTTCCATCTCTGTCTAACTGTGATACCACTTTCAGTGAATTAAGGACTTGTATTCCCAGGTCCCTTTCTTCTATAACACTCCTCCGTGCCCGACCAGTCACTGTGAAAGACCTCCCTTGGTAGGTCATACCAAAGTGCAACAACTACTTGTCTGCATTAAATTCCATTTTCCATTTCTCAAACCATTTTCCCAGCGGGTCCAGATCGCACTGCAAGCCATGATAGTCTTCCTCACTGTCCACTACACCACCAGTCTTGGTGTCTTCTACAAATTTGCAGATCCAGTTAACCACACTATCATCCAGATTACTGATATAGATGACAAACAACAACAGATCCAGCACTGATCTCTGTGGCAACCACTAGTCACAGGCTTCCAGTCAGAGAGGCAACCACCTGCTACCACACTCTGGCTTCTCCCAAAGACAGTGTCTCATCCAATTTACTATCTCATCTTGAATGCTGAGTGACTGAACCTTCTTGACTGACCTCCCATATGAGACTTTGTCAAGTGCCTTGCTAAAGTCCATGTAGACAACATCCACTGCCTTGCCTTCATCCACTTCCCTGATAACTTCCTCGAGAGACTCTATAAGATTGGCCAGAGCCATGCTGTCTATCCTTTATCAGCCCACACCTATCCAAATACTTACAGTATATACTTGGTTCCTGCACACACATTCCAATAACTATCCCAGTTCTGATGTCAAGCCCACCAACGTATAATTTCCTAGTTTATTTTTACAGCCTTTCTTGAACAGCAGAACAACATTATCTGTCCTCCAATCCTCCAGTACCTCACCTGTTACTAAGGATGATTTAAATATCTGTGCTAAGGCCCCAATAATTTCTGCACTTGTCTTCCGCAGGGTCCCAGTGAACAACTTGTCAGGCCCTGGGGATTTATCCACACTGATTTGCCTCAAGACAGCAAACCCCTCCACCTCTGTAATCTGTACAGGGTCCATGATGCTGATGCAGCTTTGCCTCACTTCTATAGACTCTGTGTTCATCTCTTGAGTAAATACGGATGCAAAAAAAATCTCCCCAAGTCTATGTTATCCCTTCATATGGATTACCATTCTGATCTTCCAGAGAATTAATTTTTCTCCCTTGCAATCTTTTTGCTCTTAACATATCTGCAGAATCCCTGAGGATTCTCCTTCGCCTTGTCTGCTGGGGCAACCTCGTGCCTTCTTTTATTTCTTTCATAAGTGTTCACTTGAATTTCCTGTATTGCATAAGTACCCCATTTGTTCCCATCTGCCTGTACCTGGTATGCACCTCCTTTTTATTGATCTGGGAGAGGAAAACCAAAGGGGTGATAGATCTGCATGCTGGGAGGTGGGGGTAAGGAGGGTTAAACTAAAGTTGCAGGGGGAATGGGAGCCTGAATGGTAGTGGAGAGTTTGTGGAGACAGATGTTGTTCAGGCCTCAGACAAAGTCAGGAATGAAAACGTTGAGCATGGTGCAGTGAATATGCTGAGCCCTGTACATTTCAATACAAGGAGCAGCATTGGAAAGGTGGATGTGTTCAGGGCATGGATCATCACCTGGAATCAACACCAGGATCTGGCAACTGTGGATTGGGACAGGCTGCTTTATGGCAAAGGTGTGCTTGGTAAATGGGAGGCCTTTAAAGCAAAATTTTGAAAGTAGCAAGCGGGTATGTCAGAATAAAAGGTAAAGATAGAAACTGTGGGGAAACTTGGATTGCAAGAGATATTGAGACCCTGGTAAAGCACAAAATGGAATTGCATAACAGGGATAGGCAGTCAGTTTCTTATGGAGTATCAGAAATGCAAGAGAACACATAAGAAATAAATTAGGATGGCTAAAAGATGGCATGAGATTGCTGTCACAGAAAAGGTGAAGGATAATCCTCAGGGATTCTAGTGATAGATTAAGAGCAAAAGGATTGCAAGGCACAAAGCTGGTCCTCTGGAAGACCGGAATGGCAATCCACGTGTGGAAACAAAGCAGATGGTGGAGATCTTAAATATTTTTCCATCTCTATTTACTCAGGAGATGGACAAAGGGTCTATGGGAGTGTTGAAAAGCGGCATTAACCATTTCAACCCTGGGGAAAAAAAATACACTCCTCTGGCCACTCACACGCTCAATACCCCTCATCATTTTATACACCAAAAAATGTCTCTAAATATAAACAAGGAAATTATACATTGCACAATCTACTTTCCACAATTCAGTACATTTACACGGACAGGTGTGTAAAAAGGGCCCAAAGAATATCAGGGACAAACAGGCCCAATTCATCACAACCACAAACTGTTCCTGCTGCTACCATCCAGGAAACGGTATCACAGCAAATGGAGCAACAGTCTCCGGGACATCATCTTCTACCAGGCCATCAGACTGATTAATTCAGGTTGATACAATTGTATTTCAATGTTAGATTGACTGTGCTATGTACAAACTATCTATTATAAATTACTATAAATTACACATTGCACATTTAGATGATGTAAGGTAAATATTTCTACTCCTCATGTTTATGAAGTATGTATCTAATAAAGTCAATTCAATTCACCCTCTCCACTATCTGTTCTGTCATTCTGGCTCCCATTCCCCCTACAACTTATTTTAACCACATCACCCCCTCCCCTGCTCACTACCACTAGCAAGCCTCACCACGAGGATAATCATCCCCTCTTGTTCTGTTCCTCTAACTAATGAATCCCCTATCAGCCTTTCGACTTTCCTCTGCCAGGTAATTCCCCCCAACAGTTTCTAAAGTGGTCCACCTGTTGTTGTGTGGGACGGCCACTAGAGTACTCTGTGATGCCTACATAACCTCATTCCCCTTCTTGATTCTCACCCAGTTTCCTGTGTCCTGCACCTTGGGAGTAACTCACCTCTCTTCATGTCATATCTATCACCCCCTCCAACTGCTGGATGATCTGGAATTCACCCATTTCAAGTTGCAGCTCATTGAAGTGCAGGGTTACAAGCTGCAGCTGGATGCACATCTTGTAGGTGAGGGCATCAGGGACACTGGAGGTCTCCCCTCCTTCCCTCCAATACCCCTCTAATTTGTAATAATCTCCCCTCTAATTTGTAATAACCAGTGTGCAGCTAAATCTTCTACTGTGCAATTTTTACCCAGTGACAAGATGTGCACAGTGAATTTTATATAGAGAGGTTTTCATTTTAACATCTAGCAAATCACTGTCAATAGGAACTTTGATCTCCTCTGGGTTTGATCCAGTTCATCTGCACTCTCACACAACCTATGTAGCAGGCCTGTAACAGAAATTGAGGATTTTCTCACCAAAGCTTTTTCACATTGTCCATATGTGGTTTGCTTGCTAAATTACGCTTTAAAAAGTCAGATTTCCAAATATCACTCCACTTCTTCCCACTTGCAAATTCTCCAGCAAATTTTGCATCACCCAAATGCAAACAGGCATCACTTGTTTCTGTATTCTACATAAATATTCCCCCTGAACCGTCCCCCAATGACTGACGGTGGTGAACTCAGTGAATGCAATGCCAATGTATATGAAGGGAAGGGCAGTAGTTTGTCTCACTGGAGTCTGCCACATTTGGGATGTGAAAGCTACTTGTTGCCCAGGGCAAAGGTGTTTGATATCATTACGTACCCAGAGAAAATGGGACAAAACATGTTCTCACCGGTAGAAAAGTCCAGAGCAAGAGGAGGTAGAGGAAGCAACACACACAAAATACTGGAGGAGCTCAGCAGGCCAGGCAGCATCTATGGAAAAGAGTACTAATGCCGATTTTCTGAACTGCTGATGTAAAAGATTTTCTTCCCTTTCTCCGAGTTCCTAATCCTTGCATTTAGACAGCTGGAGCTCAGCTCTGTCTGGGAGATCCTTCGGTTCCCATTCCCTCTGGGAACTGGGAGAACCACTACAGCGCATCTTCAACATGAGTCTAGATCAGAGAAGAGTACCCAGACAGTGGAAAACATCCTGTATTGTCCCGGTACCGAAGAAACCACAACCAAAGGAGTTGAATGACTTCAAACCTGTTGCCTTGACGTCGCACGTGATGAAGACCATGGAGCGGCTGATAATACAGAATCTGAGGCCACAAACCAGGCACGCCCGGGATCCGCTTCAGTTTGCGTATAAGGAGAAGGTGGGAGTGGAGGATGCTATCACGAATTTGCTGCACAAATCACTCTCTCACCTAGATGGGGTCAGTTGTGCTGTGAGGATTACATTCCTTGACTTCTCTAGTGCCTTTAACACCATCCAGCCCAAGATCTTAAAGCACAAACTAACGGAGATGGGAGTAGACTCTCACCTGGTGGATTGGATAGTGGACTACTTGACAGATAGACCTCAGTATGTGCGGTTGGGAGACTGTACGTCTGACACGGTGGTCAGCAGCACAGGAGCGCCGCAGGGAACCGTACTCTCTCCGGTCCTGTTCACCCTGTACACATCAGACTTCCAATATAAATTGGAGTCCTGCCATGTGCAGAAATTCGCTGATGACACGGCCATAGTGGGGTGTGTCAGGAATGGACAGGAGGAGGAGTATAGGAAACTGATACAGGACTTTGTGATATGGTGCAACTCAAACTACCTGCGTCTCAATATCACCAAGACCAAGGAGATGGTGGTGGACTTTAGGAGATCTAGGCCTCATATGGAGCCAGTGATCATTAATGGAGAATGTGTGGAGCAGGTTGACCTACAAGTATCTGGGAGTACAGTTAGACGAGAAGCTAGACTGGACTGCCAACACAGATGCCTTGTGCAGGAAGGCACAGAGTCGACTGTACTTCCTTAGAAGGTTGGCGTCATTCAATGTCTGCAGTGAGATGCTGAAGATGTTCTATAGGTCAGTTGTTGAGAGCGCCCTCTTCTTGGTGGTGGCGTGTTGGGGAGGAAGCATTAAGAAGAGGGACGTCTCACGTCTTAATAAGCTGGTAAGGAAGGCGGGCTCTGTCGTGGGCAAAGTACTGGAGAGTTTAACATCGGTAGCTGAGCGAAGGGCGCTGAGTAGGCTACGGTCAATTATGGAAAACCCTGAACATCCTCTACATAGCACCATCCAGAGACAGAGAAGCAGTTTCAGCGACAGGTTACTATCGATGCAATGCTCCTCAGACAGGATGAAGAGGTCAATACTCCCCAATGCCATTAGGCTTTACAATTCAACTGCCAGGACTTAAGAACTTTTTTTTAAAGCTATTATTAATGCTTTTTGAGTTAGTGATTTAGATGCATATCATATTATTACTGAGTTAAGTATTGTATGTAATTAGTTTTTGCTACAACAAGTGTATGGGACATTGGAAAAAATGTTGAATTTCCCCATGGGGATGAATAAAGTATCTATCTATCTATCTATCTATCTATCTATCTATCTATCTATCTATCTATCTATCTATCTATCTATCTATCTATCTATCTATCTATCTATCTTATTCGTCCTCCTGCTCTGAACCCCATCTCTCTCTGGAGCCCCTGACTCAGGCTGGCAACACTTCGGTTTCTGACTCTGCACCATCGAAGATTCACTCGCTAGTCTGCTGTCAGACTTTAGAGGTGCATTGTGTTACGAGACCGCAGGGCCGTTCACTGTGAGTGTCGCTTTAAGTGCCTGAGTGAGGCGGGGCTGTGACGTCAGACACAAGCTGCGGCAGCCTGAGGGAGCGGGAGAGGGAGACAAGCTGTTGGAACTTCAGCGTGTGACTGCTATAGATAGATAGATAGATAGATAGATAGTTACTTTATTCATCCCCATGGGGAAATTCAACATTTTTTCCAATGTCCCATACACTTGTTGTAGCAAAAACTCATTACATACAATACTTAACTCAGTAATAATATGATATGCATCTAAATCACTAACTCAAAAAGCATTAATAATAGCTTTTTAAAAAAAAAGTTCTTAAGTCCTGGCAGTTGAATTGTAAAGCCTAATGGCATTGGGGAGTATTGACCTCTTCATCCTGTCTGAGGAGCATTGCATCGACAGTAACCTGTCACTGAAACTGCTTCTCTGTCTCTGGATGGTGCTTTGTAGAGGATGTTCAGGGTTTTCCATAATTGACCGTAGCCTACTCAGCGCCCTTCGCTCAGCTACCGATGTTAAACTCTCCAGTACTTTGCCCACGACAGAGCCCGCCCTCCTTACCAGCTTATTAAGACGTGAGGCGTCCTTCTTCTTAATGCTTCCACCCCAACACGCCACCACAAAGAAGAGGGCGCTCTCAACAACTGACCTATAGAACATCTTCAGCATCTCACTGCAGACATTGAATGACGCCAACCTTCTAAGGAAGTACAGTCGACTCTGTGCCGTCCTGCACAAGGCATCTGTGTTGGCAGTCCAGTCTAGCTTCTGGGCTGCAACTCTTCCATGCCCAAAAGGTTGGGTTGATCTGATCATCGGCACGCAGTGCACAACGGATGTGTGACTGTCACTTCGGATAATCCATATGTGTGGATTTGCTGGAGTATCCTGTGGTATCACTTTTGTTGGCCTTTACCCGGAATCGGGGTGTTCTGTGGTAACCACTTGAAGACGATATTCCTGTCACCATCACCTGGTGATATTTCTAAGAGGATTTCGGAACTAATCGACGGATAAGATCTTCGGCGACAGTTATTTCGTTTACTCAGCGTGGAATGTGTGTAGATTTCTTCGTAATTGCCTTCTCTCTACATGTTCGTGTGGATTTACAAATCTCTCCTCTCTTTCACTTATTCCGTGGATTACTGAACTTTTCCACTTTACCATCTGAAGACTTTAAGCATTGTTTCTCAAGCTTGATAGTTTGGGAGCTATATATACGCATTACACTGTTAACTTCTGTTTATTTCCTTTAATCTTTTATATTTGGAGTAGATACTGTTACGTACCCCGTGACGGGTCAAAGAACCAGCAGAAATAGAAAACACCTTGGGGTCTGGTATTGCTATAAACTAATGCTATTTTTTTTTAGCTATTATTAATGATTCTTTGAGTTAGTGATTTAGATGCATATCATATTATTACTGAGTTAAGTATTGTATGTAATGAGTTTTTGCTACAACAAGTGTATGGGACATTGGAAAAAATGTTGAATTTCCCCATGGGGATGAATAAAGTATGTATCTATCTATCTATCTATCTATCTATTTATTAGTAACTACGCGATACAGCAATATAAATGCAGATATATCAAACAGGTTAACAATGATTATGTGTGTGTGTTACATGTAGTTGTTACATCTGGCTCTCTCTCGCTCTCTCTCTCTCTCTCTCTCTCTCTCTCTCTCTCAATACAACAACCATAACTACATCGGCACTCATAAATTGAACTGAACTTTATACTTTTCTATGACAATTCATTTACCCCTAGACATCAATAGAGCTTGTTTATTATTGCTTATTATTATTCCTACACTTTTAGGTTTATTACTGCTAACTTGTTTTATATGTATATTTGCATTATTGATATGGTCTTGCTTATTTTTATTAATAAACACCTTTAGTTTGGTACCACCATACTCCAACGGATTCTTCTTTCTCTGCTGTTTAAACACCCAGTTACAGGGTACGTAACAAATCTCCTATCACATAGAGTGGTGACTAGTTGCAAAATGTCATCTCAGGGAGAGCAAGAGGGGAAAGGCAGGGATATATTTTCATATACTGATATGGAACAGAAACATGGGCAGGGACAAGATGGGCCGAGTGGCCTCTCCAGTGAGACGCGGAATTTGATACAGAAGTGATTTATATATCACAGCTCCACAATATTAAACACCAGTCTAGTTTAAGGCTAACATCAGCAGAACAGACTCCTCCAATGCTCAGTGACCAGGGTTCAGTCCTGGGTGCGATGAGCAGCCGCAAGAACTGCAGAATCTGACAGTAACAGTCCCTCATGAACCTGCAGCTGCCTTCAGTCACCGTGATGGTTAAACATTTAACACGGAGCTGATTTGAACTTCCTCCCTGATGTGAAGTTGCTGGTGTTGCAGCAGCTGGTATGATTGAGTAAAACTCTTTGCTCACTCCGGACAGAAATGTGGCCTCTATTTATTGTGAACTCACCGGAGCCTCACAAGGTGGGTTAACTGAATGAGTCTCTTCGCACACACGGAGCAGGTGAACGGCCGCTTCCCAGAGCGAAGCTGTTGGTGCATCTGCGATGGCCGACTGAATCCCTTCCAAAATGAGAGCCAGTGAATGACATCTCACTGCTATCAACGCCATGGAAATGTATCAAGTCAGATCACGGACATGATCGTTCCCTCCTTGTAGCGGGTGGGGCGCTGTGTTCTCTAGCATCTGCAGCTCAAAACAAGTTGGAGGAACAAGACTTCATCTTCTAACTGGCCACAGTTCCGGCATCAGGCACAATATCAAACTCTCTGCTTCCCTCTCTGTATCAAAATGAATCATTCCTCCCCTTCATCAGCCTGTGACTTGGCTCAGTTTGTCTGTCTCCTTCGCATTCTGAGCATGCGCCACACACCTACTGAGATCACATTTTATTTACACGGCTGTGACTAGAGACTTTCTGATTATTATGTCCCTCCTGGCATTTGACGTTGGTAAACTCAGAGTCAGCAATGGTATTGAACATCGGGAGTAGGTCATTAGGCTTTTTCGTTGGAGATCGATAAACTGCCGGTAGTGTGTGTCTGGATGAGTGGGTCATTTTCAGACTGGAAGGAGGTAGCGTTTGGAGTACCCCAGAGATCAGTCCCTGACCACAGGCAGCGAAATGTGAGATGTCCCAGTCTGCTGGTGAGGCAGAAAGAGTGGAGTTGGGGGAGGGGAGGCTATTCACATGCAATTTCGTAGCTTTGCAATCAGTACATAGTGCACTGTGGGGCTGCAGTGGCGGGTTCCAATCTGCTAATTAGATTTGCTGACGGCACTACATTGATCCGCCGGATCCCAAATAATAACGAGGCAGCGTATAGAGAAGAAGTCATCACCCGACACAGTGGGGTCAAAAAAAAACAACCTCTCCCTCATTGTGACAAAAACAAAGGAGCTGGTTGTGGATTACAGGAGGAATGGAGACAGGGATTAAATTAAACATTTCCAAGTCTGTTATTGACACAAAATGCACATTTTGATATTGATCATGACACAATGTATTTAAATATCGTTAATGACATAAAACATATTTATAGATTGTTACTGACAGAGAATCGTATAATTTGTGTTCCGTGTGTTATCTGAATGTACTTGCCTGTGATGCTGCCACAAGTCAGTGTTTCTCTGTCCCTGTACCTTCCCGTACTTGTGCACTTGGCAATAAATTCAACAGGACCTGATAAATCTCAGTGAGATTTGATTAGTGATGATCATCTTGGCAGCTCGGTATGACGAATTATTGCGACAGTACACTGTTAAATGCAAAACCCTGAACAGTGTTGATGATCAGAGGGATCTTAGACTCCAAGGAGGCGGGACTATGACGTCAGTCACAGGCTGACAGCGCTCACTGTGGACTGAACCATGAGAGAGAGAGAGAGAGAGATCTGCAGACAGGCAGTCGGCCAGTCTAAAGAGAGAGAGAGAGACTGGAAAAGCTGATCGCTTCAGTTAGTCGCAGCTGAGGCTTGGAACTCTCCTGTGCCCACAAAAGTGGGTTGATCATCGGTACACGGAACCACAACGAACGTGTGTGGCTGTCACTTCGTATAATCCATAGGAGTGGATTTTGGAATATTTTGTGTTAACCCTTGCCTGGGTATGTTGTGTGGTAACCCCCCGGAAGACGGTATTCCTGTGACGGGTCACTTTCGCTGAGAACTCGTATGTAGACGGATTCAACGGATAAGAACTTCGTCGACGGTTATTTTGAAGTAACGGCCTTTTCTCTACGTTTCACCCTTGATTACAAATATCTCTCTCTCGTCATTTATTCCGTGGATTACTGAACTTTCCTAATTTACTATCTCAAGACTCTAAGCTTTGTTCCCTCAGTCTCGATAGTCTGGGAGTTATATTTACACAGATATACACTTAACACTGGTAACTTTCCTTAATTTCGTTGTTACTATATTATAAGTAGATACTAATAAAGAGAGTGGTTTTAACATCTAAACCAGACTCCAGTGTGAACGCTATTGCTGCTGGTTCGTTTCTAAAGCGTTTCAGTTCGTGACACAGTTTTATAAAACTAGTTAGACCACATCTGGAGTGTTTCATACAGTTCTGGTCGCCCACATTCTCGGAAGGATGTCGGAGCTTTGGACAGGGCGGGGAAGAGGTTTACCAGGACACTGCCTGGATTAGAGGGCAGGACTATAACGAGAGGCTGGACAAACTTGTATTGTTTTCTCCAGAGCGGCGCAGGCTGGGGTGAGACTGGATGGACGTTTATAAGATGAGGAGAGGAATAGATAGAGTGGACAGACGGTATATTTTTCCCGGGGGTTGAAATATCTAATACATTTAAGGTGAGAGGAGATGTGAGCGGCGTTTGCTTCTTTCCACAGAGTAGTGGGCAGCTGGAGTCACTGCTTGCGGTGGGAGACCAAATCGGTCACGTGATCCCGTCTCCTGTTCACGTTTTTCCGCAGATCTGCAGCATCTGCGGGTCACTGCTCTACGTGTACGTGTAGCTTCATCTTTCCCCGTTCAGACAAGGCAGTGAGATCCGGATCTGTCACGTCTTCTCGTTATGGTGGACAATATGTTTTTCCTGCAATATTTTCAGCATATTTCATTCCACTGTTTTTACCTGCTGAAGTGCAGCCGATGTTTCTGGGTGTCTGACACATTTATGTGAGAATTTTGCCTTTTCTATTTCTCTGAGCTTCTCATAAAAGTGTATAGTTTAGTTAAGCTTCACTCCACAATTTCTAAAGCAACAATCAGGTCTAATAGTCCACACAATTAAAATAGTTTATTACATTTTTAAAATTTTTATTTTTGTACAATTTATATAATTTAACTATTTAATATGTATATTCTTATTTTAAATCACAATTGTTAAAATCTATTGTTCTGAATTAGGTTCTACTGCTATCGCAAAGACAACGAATTTAATGACATATGCCGGTGCTATTAAACCTGATTCTGATATTGATATGGGAGACCCACCACCGGTCACCTGATCCCAGTTCCCGCAGATCGGAAAGCGAGATTGAAGCCTTTTCTATTTATGTGCATTCCACAGAAATGACAACAGTTCAGTTTCCTTCTGAGGTTCCAGAGCAGAAGCCGAGTCTGTCTAATATTTCCACACAATTAAAATGGGGAATTTGTTTATTCTTATCACGTGCTGAGATACAGTGAAAATCTTGCCTGATGTACCATCCACACAGATCGAAACATTACGACAGTACATTGAGCTGATATACGACCAAACAATAACTGTAACAAAGCATTATGGCTGCAGAGAAAGTGCAGTGCAGATAGACATATGGTGCAGGGTCACGTCGAGTTACATTGTGAGGTCGAGTCCATTCATTTGGCTTGTAACTGTAGACAGGAAGCCGCCCTTGAGCTTGTCATTACTAAGAACTGCCGGTCTTCTTTTTTTCTCACTTTCTCGTGGCACTAGACAGGGATGTCCATGAAGCCCGTTATTATTTAATCTTGTATTGGAGCCCTCAGCTATAACACTACGTGAAGCTAAAAATATTCTTGGTATCTCTGTGAATGGAACCATACATAAGATTTCTCTTTATGCAGATGGTCTTTTGCTTTTTATTTCAAATCTTGAGGAATCAATTCCTAATCTTTTGGAAGCACTTAAAGATTTTGGGTGAATTTTCAGGATATAAACTTAACTTGAATAAAAGTGAATTGTTTCCATTAAATGTCCATGTTAGTATATATAATGATATTCCTTTTAGAATTGTTAATACATTTAGATATTTAGGTATTGTAATTACTAAAAAATATAAAGATCTCTATAAAGCGAATGTCGTTCCTTTAATCGACTCCATGAAACAACTATTTTCTAGATGTAATCCACTTACTTTTTCTTTAATAGGTCGTATTCATGCTAACTGATGATTGTACCTAATTTTTTATATATTTTCTAAAATATACCTATCTTTTTCTTTCTTTTTACAATATTTTTATTCAGAAAAAAAGATTTACAGAGTGCAACACATAGATACATCTCAACATAACTTGTGTACATTCATATATTGCAATAAAATTGATCAAAATGTTATAGCATAACACATAAAGGTATACCACTCTGTAATCAAAAATTTAAAGATAGCTCATACATCATGAATGAAATTTTTTACATATGAAAAAGTCAACCCCCTACCAACTACCAAAGGAAAAAAGTTGATGGATGACAATGGATAATTAGAAAAAAAAGATATTCACTTAAGAGAAGATAAAAATATACACAAAATTCTGTGCACTGTTAAACTTTATAAATTGGACAAGTAATTTAGGAAAGGTCCCCAAATATCATAAAAAGATTGTTTCGAATTTAAGACTAAGCAGCGGATCTTTTCTAAATTTAAATACGACATAATATCACGTAGCCATTGACGATGTGCAGGAGGGGTAGACTCCTTCCATTTAAGCAAGATTGCTCTCCTTGCTAAAGGAGAGGGGAAAACGGAAATTCTTCTTCTATATGTGCCAACCATTGTTTAATTCAGTTTAAAATTGTTCACCCTTATTATTTAACAAAGGAGAGACTATCTAAAATATTTCCTAGTATAGACAAATGCTGTGATATATATAAAACTGAAGTAGCTACTTTGTCACATATGTTCTGGCATGTTCATCATTAAAATCGTTTTGGAAATCTTTATTTTCAACAAGTTCTAAAGCTCTGAAAATTAATTTACAACCTAATAGATTGACTGTTCCATTTGGAATAGTTCCACATCATATTCAGGGTATTTCATCTTCAGATCAACATGTAATTGCATTTGTTACACTACTGACAAGAAGGGCTATTTTATTAAAATGGAAAGATATTTCTTCCACTACATTAATTGAATGGTTTTCTCAAGGAATGTTATGTCTCAGTTTGGAAAAAAAATAGAAGTAGAACTTTTGATCCTCGATTCGATTTTGAGAGAAGATGGGGTTCTTTGCCAAATATTATCATTTAATTTGAATTATGCTATATGGTTTCCTTCCAATTTTATTTATTTTATAAATATGAAATGGCGGTTGATGATTCTATTTTTATATTTAGATGATGGTTAAACGTATTGTTCCGGGGGGTTGATTCCTAATGAGTTTTTTTCCCTTTTTTGTAGTTAGTGGGTTTCCCCCCTAGTTAGATGGGGTTCTTTTTTTCCTTCTTTTTCCTATATATATTTTCCATTTTTATATTTTACGATTAGTTTTTTCTTCAGCTTTATTAATTTTATACATATTAATCTATTGAAGTCTGGTTTCATTCTATAGCTGTAGAAGATTATGTACTAGTAAAAAAGATTCTAAAAATGAAAAATGAAAATGACGAAACAACAATGTAACAAAGCATTATAGCTGCAGAGATAGTGCAGTGCAGATAGACATATGGTGCAGGGTCACGTCGAGTTACATTGTGAGGTCGAGTCCATTTTATCATTCATTTGGCTTCTAACCACAGACAGGAAACCGTCCTTGAGCCGGGTGGTTCGCGCTTTAAGGCTTTTGTATCTCTTCCCCGATGGGGGAGCGGGTTTGCAGCGAGAATGTCCAGGTTGTGAGGGTCTTTGAGTACTTGGCCTGCTTTTCCGAGGGAGGGGAAGTGTAGGGTGAGTCCATGGAGGGGAGGCTTGTTTCTCTGATGTTCTCTGCTCTCCCAGGTTCTCTGCAGTTCCTTGCACTCATGGGCAGAGCAGTAGCCATACGAAGGCGTGAAGTATCGACAAAAAGCTCAGAGACCTCGGCCTTCACCCTGCCTTGTGTAGCTGGATCCTGGACTTCCTGTCATATAGCCGGCAGGTGCTAAGTGTGGGCTCGCTCATCTCTCTCTCTCTCTGTCTGACCCCCAGCACACATACCCCACAGGGTGGTCTTCTTGCCCCTTGCTTTCCTCTGTGCACCCATGACTTGTGTCGCCACCCACAGCTCCAATCTGCTAATTAAATTTGCAGACGACACTACACTGACTGGCCTAATCTCAAATAATAACGAGGCAGCCGCCAGAGAAGAAGTCATCACCCCGACACAGTGGTGTCAAGAAAACAACCTCTCCCTCATTGTGACAAAAACAAAGGAGCTGGTTGTGGATTACAGGAGGAATAGAGACAGGGACCAAATTCAACATTTCCAAGTCTGTTATTGACACAAAATGCACATTTTAATATTTGTCATGACACAATGTATTTTATATATCGTTAATGACTTAAAACATATTTACGGATTGTTACTGACAGAGAATCGTATAATTTGTGTTCCGTGTGTTATCTGAATGTACTTGCATGTGATGCTGCCACAAGTCAGTGTTTCTCTGTCCCTGTACCTTCCCGTACTTGTGCACTTGGCAATAAATTCAACAGGACCTGAGAAACCTCAGTGAGATTTGATTAGTGATGATCATCTTGGCAGCTCGGTAGGTCGAATGTATGAGACAGTACACTGTTAAATGCAAAACCTTGAACAGTGTCGATGATCAGAGGGATCTTAGACTCCCTGAGAGAGACTGCACAGATTGATCGGGTGGTTAAGAAGGCAAATTACATGGTTGTCTTTATTAGAATTTAGACTCCAAGGAGGCGGGACTATGACGTCAGTCACAGGCTGACAGCGCTCACTGTGGACTGAACCATAAGAGAGAGAGAGACTGGAAAAGCTGATCGCTTCAGTTAGTCGCAGCTGAGGCTTGGAACTCTCCTATGCCCACAAGAGTGGGTTGATCATCGGTACACGGACCCACAACGAACGTGTGTGGCTGACACTTCGTATAATCCATAGGAGTGCGTTTTGGAATATCTTGTATTAACCCTTGCCTGGGTATGTTGTGTGGCAACCCCCGGAAGACGGTATTCCTGTGACAGGTTACTTTCGCTGATAACTTGTATGTGGACGGATTCAACAGATAAGAACTTCCTCGGCGGTTATTTTGTTGTAACTGCCTTTTCTCTACGTTTCACCCTGGATCACAAATATCTCTCTCCCATCATTTATTCCGTGGATTACTGAACTTTCCTACTTTACCATCTCAAGACTCTAAGCTTTGTTCCCTCACGCTCGATAGTTTGGGAATTATATTTACACATATATACACCTAACACTGTCAACTTTCCTTTATTTCATTAAGTTACTATAAGTAGATACTAATAAAGAGAATGGTTTTAACAAGAAAACCAGACTCCACTGTGAACTCTATTGCTGCTGGTTCGTTTCGAAAACGTTACAGTTCGTAACACAGTTTTATAAAACTAGTTAGACCACATCTGGAGTGTTTCATGCAGTTCTGGTCGCCTACATTCTCGGAAGGATGTCGGGACTTTGGACAGGGCGGGGAAGTGGTTTATCAGGATACTGCCTGGATTAGAGGGCATGAGCTATAACGAGAGGCTGGACAAACTTGTGTTGTTTTCTCCAGAGCGGCGCAGGCTGGGGTGAGACTGGATGGACGTTTATAAGATGAGGAGAGGAATAGATGAGAGTGGACAGACGATATATTTTTCCTGGGGGCTGAAATGTCTAATACATTTAAGGTGAGAGGAGATGTGAGCGGCAAGTTTGCTTCTTTCCTCAGACTAATGAGTAGCTGGAGTCTCAGCCCGGGGGGGGGGGGGGGAAGGGGGGGGTCAATCAATCCTGACACGTGATCCCGTTTGCCCCTCCCATTTAACCGCGGATGGGCAGCATCTGCGCGTCTGTTTCCGAGGCCCCGCCTCCCGATGATGTAACAATCTCTTCGCGCATGTCCACAGTCTCCGGGTGGACGGTGTTTTCCTCTCCGCTCAGAGCTGAAGTGGGTCGGCTGTGTGTACGGGAAAGACTTTCGTCCTTCCGTCGGGATCACTGTCTGCGGGCCGAAGATATCACTTTCCCATCGGTGAGTATTGAGACCGATCCCGAGCGGGGAGATCCGATGTTGGCCGTGAGCCCCGAATTGAGGGCCAGGAATTCATTTGTTTCCAAACTATCTGGGCTCGTCAGAAATGTGTCGACTTCACTTAATCTGCTTTGAACGATCCAAACCAGGAGCCCAGGCTGTCTGTTTTCACAGAATTGAAATAGAAGTCCCGCCGTCAGGTCACGTGAGGCTGTGTGCCGCAGATTCGCCCCGCCCTCCGCTTTGTGACGCCAGATCACGTGGTGTGATTTTGGCCGCTGAGTCCCATTAACTTCCCCGAACTCGCCTCGTTTCCCGAGGCTTCTCGCATTTGTTCTGGAGCTTTATGGCTGTTGTGTCTTCTTCCGGAGTGGGGTGGGTGAGAAAGGAGAACGTCCCAGGTTGTGGGGATCTTTGATTTCACTGCCTGCTTTACCGACGGACTGGGAAGTCTAGGGGGAGAATGGTTCGAGCCTCAGCTCCCCGCAGTAGAGCTGAGCCATACATTACTCCTGCACGTTTATAGCCCAGCGACGGCGGTCGGTCCATTATAGACAAGACAAGATCTGTATCCTAGGATCTGTAATACAAATTTCCTGAAATGGTCCTGTTTTAACCTGGAAATGGAGTGATAGTATAACAGTAAAGGAAGCACAACTTTTCCCTGTAAATTATCCTGGAACCGATTTGTCTGTTATTCCTGGAAATGTGTCCGGTGCAGTTGTTGCTAATGAGGTTCACATGAATAATCTCAGGAATGATCGGATTCATATATGAGGAGAATTTGATGGTTCTGGACCTGTGCTCAATGGAGTTCAGAGGGACGGTGGGGGTGGTGGGGGGATGTATGGTTAAGTAAACCTACCGAATGCTGAAAAGCCTGGATACAGTGGACATGGAGAGGATGTTTTCATTAGACGGAGAGTCTGTGATCTGACAGCACGATCTCAAAATAAACTTGCTTCCCTTTAAAACTGAGATGAGAAAAAAAATTTGGCCAAAAGATGTCTGATATGTGGAATTTGTTGCTGCAGAATTTGTTTGAGGCTGCCATTTGGGTCTATTTGTGAAGATTGCTGAGTAGCTTCAGGGTTACAGGAGGAAGGCAGGAATATGGTGTTGGAATAAAAATCAGCCATGATTGAATGGTTGAGTGGTGGAGCAGACCAGATGGATTGAATCACCTAATTCTGTTCCTGTGTCTTGTGTCTTACCATGACTGAATGATGGCTCCTTCTTATCCAGTATTGTTTTGTGACATGTGAGGGACAATAAAAGATTGTTCACTGAGATCATTATATTTGCCAACGTTTAAATTTCAGTGAGTTTTGTTCCTAGTAACATTAAGCAGAAATGTTTGGTCCTCCTTTTCATTGTTAACGTGCTTCATTATCTTTCATGTTAACGTTAGACCTGCGGTGAGAGATTTATTGGAAGAAAAACCACGACTGAAGACAAGGGAACAGCAACAAGTGAACCAGCCCGAGGATTGAGAGCATCAACTGGAGAGAACCCATCTGACTTGGAGATTCCAGTGATTCAGTCGGGAGAAAGTTTGGTGAGTCTCATTTACTCATACACTGGTCCTTTGGACATTACATAGCTGCACAAAGGAAGGTAGGAAATAGTTGGGAGTGAGACTGAATGTGCCCAGAAGAACCAGTTATGCCAGTACCAGTCAGACACAGTTGTGAAGAAGCTCCCCCCCCCAATATTCCCTTTAAACTTTTCACCCTTAACCCATGTCCTCTGGTTTTTTTTCTCCCCTAGCCTCAGTGGATAATGCCTGCTTGCATTCACTCTATCTATACACATCATAATTTGATATATCTCTATCAAATCGCCCCTCATTCTCCTACGCTGCAGGGAATAAAGTCCTAACCTATTCAACCTTTCTCTGTAACTCAGTTTCTCAAGTCCCGGCAACATCCTTGTAAACCTTCTCTGCACTCTTTCAACCTTATTAATATTCTTCCTGTAATTCGGTGACCAAAACTGCACACAGTACTCCAAATTCCCCCTCACTAATGCAATATACAACCTCACCATTACATTCCAACTCTTATACTCAGTACTTTGATTTATAAAGGCCAATGTACCAAAAGCTCTCTTTACTACCCTATCTACATGTGATGCCACTTTTAGATAGATAGATAGATACTTTATTCATCCCCATGGGGAAATTCAACCTTTTTTCCAATGTCCCATACACTTGTTGTAGCAAAAACTAATTACATACAATACTTAACTCAGTAATAATATGATATGCATCTAAATCACTAACTCAAAAAGCATTAATAATAGCTTTAAAAAAAGTTCTTAAGTCCTGGCAGTTGAATTGTAAAGCCTAATGGCATTGGGGAGTATTGACCTCTTCATCCTGTCTGAGGAGCATTGCATCGATAGTAACCTGTCGCTGAAACTGCTTCTCTGTCTCTGGATGGTGCTATGTAGAGGATGTTCAGTGTTTTCCATAATTGACCGTAGCCTACTCAGCGCCCTTCGCTCAGCTACTGATGTTAAACTCTCCAGTACTTTGCCCACGACAGAGCCCGCCTTCCTTACCAGCTTATTAAGACGTGAGGCGTCCCTCTTCTTAATGCTTCCTCCCCAACACGCCACCACAAAGAAGAGGGCGCTCTCAACAACTGACCTATAGAACATCTTCAGCATCTCACTGCAGACATTGAATGACGCCAACCTTCTAAGGAAGTACAGTCGACTCTGTGCCTTCCTGCACAAGGCATCTGTGTTGGCAGTCCAGTCTAGCTTCTCGTCTAACTGTACTCCCAGATACTTGTAGGTCTTAACCTGCTCCACACAATCTCCATTAATGATCACTGGCTCCATATGAGGCCTAGATCTCCTAAAGTCCACCACCATCTCCTTGGTCTTGGTGATATTGAGACACAGGTAGTTTTAGGGAATTTTGTATCAGTATTCCTAGATCCCTCTGTTCTAGTGCCCTCCTCAGTACCCTGCCATTTACCTTGTACGTTCTACCTTGGTTTGACTTTCCAAAGTGCAATACCTCACACTTGTCTGTATTAAACTACATCTGCCATTTTTCCAGTTGGTTCAGATCCCTCTGCAAGCTTTGAAAACCTTCTTCACTGTGCACTACACCTCCAATCTTTGTATCATCAACAAATTTGCTGATCCAATTTACCAAATTATTATCCAGATCATTGATATAGATGACAAATAACAATGGACCCAGCATTGATCCCTGTGGTACACCACTAGTCACAGGCCTCCACTCAGAGTAGCAATCCTCCACTACCACTCTGTGACTTCTCCCATTCTCAATTCCCAGTCAAATTTACTACCTCACCATGTATACCTAGTGACTGAATCTTCCTAACTAACCTCCGATGCGGGACTTTGTCAAAAGCCTTACTGAAGTCCACGTAGACAACATCCACTGCCTTGCCTTCATCCACTTTCCTTGTAACCGCCTCGAAAATCTCTAATATATTTGTTAAACATTGCACAAAGCCATGTTGACTCTCCCTAATAAGTCCCTGTCTATCTAAATAATTGTCGATCCTATCTCTTAGTACTCCTTCCAATAATTTACCCATGACCGACATTGCCAGCCTATAATTTCCCGGATTACTTTTAGAGTCTGCTTTAAACAACAGAACAACATGAGCTATCCTCCAAATCTCTGGCACCTCACCCATAGATAACGACTTTTAAATATATCTGCCAGGGCCCCTGCAATTTCAACACTAGTCTCCTTCAAGGTCCGAGGGAATATCCTGTCAGGTCCTGGAGATTTATCTACTCACCTCAAGATAGCAAGCACCTCCTCCTCTTCTATCTGTATAGATTCCATGACCTCAATACTTGTTTGCCTTATTTCCATTGATTCCATGCCAGTTTCCTTAGTAAATTCAGACACAAAAAAACCATTTAACAACTCCCCAATTTATTTTGGTTCCATACATAGCCAACCGCTCTGATCTTCAAGAGGACCAATTTTATCCCATAACTATCCTTTTGCTATTAATATACCTGTGGAAGCTCTTCACCTTCACCTTGACTGCCAACGCTACCTCATGTCTTCTTTCAGCCCTCCTGATTTCTTCCTTACACCCTGTTCACCCTGTACACATCAGACTTCCAATATAACTCGGAGTCCTGCCATGTGCAGAAGTTCGCTGATGACACGGCCATAGTGGGGTGTGTAAGGAATGGACAGGAGGAGGAGTATAGGAAACTGATACAGGACTTTGTGATATGGTGCAACTCAAACTACCTGCGTCTCAATATCACCAAGACCAAGGAGATGGTGGTGGACTTTAGGAGATCTAGACCTCATATGGAGCCAGTGATCATTAATGGAGAATGTGTGGAGCAGGTTAAGACCTACAAGTATCTGGGAGTACAGTTAGATGAGAAGCTAGACTGGACTGCCAACACAGATGCCTTGTGCAGGAAGGCACAGAGTCGACTGTACTTCCTTAGAAGGTTGGCGTCATTCAATGTCTGCAGTGAGATGCTGAAGATGTTCTATAGGTCAGTTGTGGAGAGCGCCCTCTTCTTTGTGGTGGCGTGTTGGGGAGGAAGCATTAAGAAGAGGGACGCCTCACGTCTTAATAAGCTGGTAAGGAAGGCGGGCTCTGTCGTGGGCAAAGTACTGGAGAGTTTAACATCGGTGGCTGAGCGAAGGGCGCTGAGTAGGCTACGGTCAATTATGGAAAACCCTGAACATCCTCTACAAAGCACCATCCAGAGACAGAGAAGCAGTTTCAGCGACAGGTTACTATCGATGCATTGCTCCTCAGAAGAGGTCAATACTCCCCAATGCCATTAGGCTTTACAATTCAACTGCCAGGACTTAAGAACTTTTTTAAGCTATTATTAATGCTTTTTGAGTTAGTGATTTAGATGCATATCATATTCTTACTGAGTTAAGTATTGTATGTAATTAGTTTTTGCTACAACAAGTGTATGGGACATTGGAAAAAAGGTTGAATTTCCCCATGGGGATGAATAAAGTATCTATCTATCTATCTAAGTATTTGTTTGCACTTTTTATACTACTCAAGTACCTTCTTTGCTCCCTGTTTCTTACACATGCAATGCTCCTCAGACAGGATGAAGAGGTCAATACTCCCCAATGCCATTAGGCTTTACAATTCTATCTATCTACATCTCTCTCTTCTTTATCAGAGTTCAAATATCCATCGAGAACCAAGGTTCCTTATTCTTATTCACTTTGCCTTTAATCCTGAGACTTTGTTACCAGGGTGTCCTCATGGGCCGTCCAGAAATGATTTCAGCTGGTGACAGCCCTGTTTTCCCCTGTGGGGTAACCCTCATGTGGAATCGGGCTAATGGTCAGACCTTCAAGCAAGTGAGTCCAGTCTCCACTGTTAGCCTGGCCAGTTTACTCTTCAGAGTGCCATTGGCTCTTTCCACTCTGCCAACGGCCCGTGGGTGGTGTACACAGTGTAATTGTTGCTTGATAGCTAGTTTGTTACATACTCTTTCATTTACTTTCCATACACCATAAAGTGTGAGCCATTGTTGAACTCAGCATCTCTGGCAGGCCGTACCTGGGAATTATTTCCCTTAATAATACCATCACAACAGTCACAGCAGTATTAATGGTAGTTGGAATAGCTTCAATCCATCTACTAAACACATCTATAATAACTAAGCAGTATCTATAGCAATATACTCTAGGCAATTCAATAAAATCAACTTGTAGACACGAAAAAGATCCACCTGTCAAGGGAGTCATACCCGATGTGCAGGGTACAGGATACCAACCATTCCCTCCTTTCCCAGGTGTGTACAATTATGTATATAATCGGCCAATATTGGTAAAAACTGTGTAGGAACACAAACCTGTCCCGCTGGGTGATCCAAAATCCTAGGTCGGGGTCTTTCTGGCACCCCATCAGGGACCACAGTTTTCACTCCTCCTCAGAGGCGTCCCCCTGAGAAGAACAAAACTCGAGGTAGCTGTAGAGTGGTGAGTAAGTTGTTTACAATGGTGGCATTACTAATGGGGTGGCCAGAGGAAGTCAGGAATCCCCATGTTCCCAGAGAGCCCCGTAGTCATGTACAATTCCAAATGCATAACGGGAGTCTGTGTAAACGTTCCCACTTTAGTCTGTTGCTGGGATACAGGCACGAGTCAGAGCAAACAGCTCAGCCTTCTGGGCGGAGACAGCTGCTTCAAAAGATGCCTGTTCAATTACTTCACTGTCCATCACTATCGCATAGTCAGAATGTCGTTTTCCTGCTCGATCCACAAAAGAGTTTCCATCCTCATAAAACGTTGCCTCTTGCTAGAGGGGGTATTGCAGAATGGATGGGAGAGTCTGTCCTTCTTTCACTGTGATCCGGACAGGCTAGAGGGGGTATTGCGGAATGGATGGGAGAGTCTGTCCTTCCTTCACTGTGATCCGGACAGGAGGGCTGACTTCATGGACTGAAATTGCCCAAAGATGGGGTATCACATCTTGGGTTTGGTCACTATTAAAAGAATGTCTTGCCAGATGTCCTGTTTTCACCTCAGACTCCTTCCAGTATCGGTTGGCCCACGGCAAAGTTTTGCCAGTCTCCCTCTGTGCTGGAGGCCTGTTTCGACAGGGTGTTGGCAAGGAGCCCTAGGCTCTTTGGCTTGAACCCAGGGCAAACCCTGAAGGTGGTATGGGGAACCACCAATCCTGTCTGTCGCCAAAAGAAATCTGGACCTTCAGCAAGAAATGCAATGCCGTCTCTTACATTAACCTGTCCAATCACCGTGACTGGGAATTTCTGTCACTCGAGGGGTGCATAATATTAGCTTTCCTCAGTTGAGCACCATGTAGGGCCATAGCACAGAGTCACATGAGAGCTGGCCGCTGGCAGACGGGGTTCAAATGTACTGGAGTCCAGATAAAGTGCCCACCACTGGGTGGTCAGAAACTGAGGAAGCTATCAGTTGTTCGCAGTTCCAGCATGATATCCTTGTCCGTGCATAGAATCTCGACTTCCAACGGACAGAGCAAGTCTCTCCCTACGAGATTACACCCCCGTCTGGTGGTGACTGTAAATGAAACCTCACACTGGTTCCCCTGGAATTCCACCTGCAGTGGCTGGGTACGTGAATACATACGTTCCGTGCCTTCGAAACCAGACAGAGTGATTGTGGCATCTGATAGCTGGAATTCCTTTTCCGATACTATTTCCTGATCGAGAGTGGTTGTGGTTGCCCTCATATCAATCATAAATGGAACCGGATTTCCAGCAACTTGCAATATTACATTGGGCTCTTCCTGAGGGTTGGCACTCATGGTTGGAAGCATCTTCTCGTCAGTTTCTAAACGGGTTGTTGTCCCCACCTGTCCCTTGGTAGGTTTTTGTTCCCATTTCTGTTCCTCAGATATAGCCCGCTCGCGTCCTTCTTCCCGCTGAGCATATTCACCTTTAATATTAGTTCCCTTCGGGGTTGATGGGGATTCGAAAGTTGGGTCCTAATGATATGTCAAAGCTCGTCGCATTTGATTTCGGTCATTGTCAGGCCAATCCATATTATTTGTTTTAATCATGTTGGCTAACTTAGTTGGTAAGCATTGGAGCAGTAGGGCATTGAACTGGGGGGACAGATTCCCATCATTAGACAGATAGATAGATACTTTATTCATCCCCATGGGGAAATTCAACATTTTTTCCAATGTCCCATACACTTGTTGTAGCAAAAACTAATTACATACAATACTTAACTCAGTAATAATATGATATGCATCTAAATCACTAACTCAAAAAGCATTAATAATAGCTTTAAAAAAAAAGTTAAGTCCTGGCAGTTGAATTGTAAAGCCTAATGGCATTGGGGAGTATTGACCTCTTCATCCTGTCTGAGGAGCATTGCATCGATAGTAACCTGTCGCTGAAACTGCTTCTCTGTCTCTGGATGGTGCTATGTAGAGGATGTTCAGGGTTTTCCATAATTGACCGTAGCCTACTCAGCGCCCTTCGCTCAGCTACTGATGTTAAACTCTCCAGTACTTTGCCCACGACAGAGCCCGCCTTCCTCACCAGCTTATTAAGACGTGAGGCGTCCTTCTTCTTAATGCTTCCTCCCCAACACGCCACCACAAAGAAGAGGGTGCTCTCCACAACTGACCTATAGAACATCTTCAGCATCTCACTACAGACATTGAATGACGCCAACCTTCTAAGGAAGTACAGTCGACTCTGTGCCTTCCTGCACAAGGCATCTGTGTTGGCAGTCCAGTCTAGCTTCTCATCTAACTGTACTCCCAGATACTTGTAGGTCTTAACCTGCTCCACACATTCTCCATTAATGATCACTGGCTCCATATGAGGCCTAGATCTCCTAAAGTCCACCACCATCTCCTTGGTCTTGGTGATATTGAGACGCAGGGAGTTTGAGTTGCACCATATCACAAAGTCCTGTATCAGTTTCCTATACTCCTCCTCCTGTCCATTCCTGACACACCCCACTATGGCCGTGTCATCAGCGAACTTCTGCACATGGCAGGACTCCGAGTTATATTGGAAGTCTGATGTGTACAGGGTGAACAGGACCGGAGAGAGTACGGTTCCCTGTGGCGCTCCTGTGCTGCTGACCACCGTGTCAGACCTACAGTCTCCCAACCGCACATACTGAGGTCTATCTGTCAAGTAGTCCACTATCCAATCCACCATGTGAGAGTCTACTCCCATCTCCATTAGTTTGTGCTTTAAGATCTTGGGCTGGATGGTGTTAAAGGCACTAGAGAAGTCAAGGAATGTAATCCTCACAGCACAACTGACCCCATCTAGGTGAGAGAGTGATTTGTGCAGCAAATACGTGATAGCATCCTCCACTCCCACCTTCTCCTTATACGCAAACTGAAGCGGATCCCGGGCGTGCCTGGTTTGTGGCCTCAGATTCTGTATTATCAGCCGCTCCATGGTCTTCATCACGTGCGACGTCAAGGCAACAGGTCTGAACTCCTTTGGTTGTGGTTTCTTCGGTACCGGGACAATACAGGAAGTTTTCCACTGTCTGGGTACTCTTCTCTGATCTAGACTCATGTTGAAGATGCGCTGTAGTGGTTCTCCCAGTTCAGTCGCACAGGCCCTCAGTAATCGTGGGGAAACTCCATCCGGTCCAGCCGCCTTGCTGGTACAGATCTTCCTCAGTTGACCTTCCACCTGTGCAGCCGTAATCCTGGGCGTGGGCCAGGTCTCCTGTGAGTGGCTATTTTCCTGTGAGGGAAGTAAGCCTGGTGTGGAGTTCTGCGGTGAGGGTGAGATTGTGCTGTCGAACCTATTGAAGAAGTTGTTCAGCTGGTTCGCTTTCTCCACATCTCCACTTATGTTTGCCCCCAGCTTTGCACCACATCCGGTGATGATCTTCATCCCATCCCACACCTCCTTCATGCTTTTTTTCTGCAGCTTTTGTTCTAGCTTCCTCCTATACTGCTCATTTGCCCCCCTTATCTGTACTCTGAGTTCCTTCTGAACTCTTTTAAGCTCCAACCAATCACCATCTTTAAAGGCCCTCTTCTTCTGGTTTAGGAGGCCTTTGATGTGACTAGTGATCCAGGGCTTATTATTGGGATAGCAGCGAACAGTTCTAACAGGAACAACGGCATCCACACAAAAATTAATATAGTCCGTTGTGCATTCAGTGACCTCCTCAACGCCCCCACAGAGCCCCCCTTGCAGTACATCCCAGTTAGTAGTACCGAAGCAGTCTCTCAGGGCCTGTTCAGCTTCAGGAGTCCACTTTCTAAAAGAGCGTGTGGTAGTGGGATGCCTCATCACAATTGATTTATATCTGGGCTGTCTCCTGCATTAAAGGCTTGGTCTCCTGCGAAGGTGCCGTAGCAGGCCACAAATCGCTCTCAATAGTCTGGTCCTGATTCCCCAGGCTTAGGTTTGCATTCAGGTACTTTAGTGATGTTTACAGGTTGTTGGAGAGCCCTTTCCAAGGCTTGAATAATCTGGTCTGTCTGTTCATTCTCGTTATGGTTTCCCACCTGTAACTCCTGATAGGTTTGGTATCTCAATTCTGCCTTCCATTTCCGCCCCTCAGCAGCTGAGAGAATCATGCAGCAGAGACTGAATAAATCTTGCGGAGTCGCATTAAACATTTGTGTAGTACTGTGAACACACTGAGCAAACTGTGCTGGTTTTTCTTTTCTATCTGGGGCCTGATTCATGATCATTATCATTTCTTGAGGCTTCCAGGGTGCAAACACAGGAATCACTGAGGGCTGTCCCTCCTCCTAGTCCTAGGGGGAGCATTTGCTACTGCTGTTCAGGAGGATTTAAACTAATGTGGCAGGGGGATGGGAACAAGTGCAGAGAGACAGAGGGGTGCAAAATGAGAGCAGAAGCAAAAAGTCGTAAGGTGAAAAGTAAAAGTGGCAGGCAGTCAAATCCAGGGCAAAAATCAAAAAGAGCCACTTTTCAACATAATTGTATAAGGGCTAAGAGTGTTGTAAAAACAAGCTTGAAGGCTTTGTGTGTCAACGCAAGGAGCATTCGTAATAAGGTGGATGAATTGAATGTGCAGATAGTTATTAATGAATATGATATAGTTGGAATCACAGAGACATGGCTCCAGGGTGACCAAGGATAGGAGCTCAACATCCAGGGATATTCAATATTCAGGAGGGATAGACAGGAAAGAAAAGGAGGTGGGGTAGCATTGCTGGTTAGAGAAGAGATTAACGCAATAGAAAGGAAGGACATTAGCCTGGAGGATGAGCAATCGATATGGGTAGAGCTGCGTAACACTAAGCGGCAGAAAACGCTGGTGGGATTTGTGTACAGGCCACCTAACAGTAGTAGTGAAGTTGGGGATGGCATTAAACAGGAAATTAGAAATGCGTGCAAAAAAGGAACAGCAGTTATAATGGGTGATTTCAATCTACATATAGATTGGGTGAACCAAATTGGTAAGGGTGCTGAGGAAGAGGATTTCTTAGAATGTGTGCGGGATGGTTTTCTGAACCAACATGTCGAGGAACCAACTAGAGAGCAGGCCATTCTAGACTGGGTATTGAGTAATGAGGTAGGGTTAATTAGCAATCTTGTCATGCGAGGCCCCTTGTGTAAGAGTGACCATAATATGGTGGAATTCTTCATTAAGATGGAGAGTGACATAGTTAATTCAGAAACAAAGGTTCTGAACTTAAAGAAGGGTAACTTTGAAGGTATGAGATGTGAATTAGCTAAGCTAGACTGGCAAATGATACTTAAAGGGTTAATGGTGGATATGCAATGACAAGCATTTGAAGATTGCATGGATGAACTACAACAAGTGTTCATCCCAATTTGGCAAAAGAATAAACCAGGGAAGGTAGTGCACCCGTGGCTGACAAGGGAAATCAGGGATAGTAAATTAGCCAGAAAAAGTGACATACCTGAGAACTGGGAGAAATTCAGAGTCCAGCAGAGGAGGTCAAAGGGCCTAATTAGGAAAGGGAAAAAAGATTATAAAAGAAAGCTGGCAGAGAACATAAAAACTGACTGTAAATCTTTTATTGATATGTGAAAAGAAAAAGATTGGTTAAGACAAATGTAGGTACCTTACAGTCAGAAACAGGTGAATTGATCATGGGGAACAAGGATATGGCGGACCAAGTGAATAACTACTTTGGTTCTGTCTTCACTAAGGAGGACATAAATAATCTTCTGGAAATAGTAGGGGACCGAGATGGAGGAACTGAGGGAAATACATGTTAGTAGGGAAGTGGTGTTAGGTAAATTGAAGGGATTAAAGGCAGATAAATCCCCAGGGCAAGATGGTCTGCCTCCCAGAGTGCTTAAGGAAGTAGCCCAAGAAATAGTGGATGCATTATTGATAATTTTTCAAAACTCCTTAGATTCTGGATTAGTTCCTGAGGATTGGAAGGTGGCTAATGTGACCCCACTTTTTAAAAAAGGAGTGAGATAAAAACTGGGGAATTATAGACGGGTTAGCCTGACATCGGTTGTGGGGAAAGTGCTAGAGTCGGTTATCAAAGATGTGATCATAGCACATTTGGAAAGAGGTGAATTCATCCAACAAAGTCAGCGTGGATTTGTGAAAGGAAAATCATGTCTGATAAATCTTATAGAATTTTTTGAAGATGTAACTTGTAGAGTGGATAGGGGAGAACCAGTGGATGTGGTATATTTGGATTTTCAAAAGGCTTTTGACAAGGTCCCACACAGGAGATTAGTGTGCAAACTTAAGCTCATGGTATTGATGTGGATAGAGAATTGGTTGGCAAACAGGAAGTAAAGGGTGGGAATAAACGGGACCTTTTCAGATTGGCAGGCAGTCAGCAGTGGGGTACTGCAAGGCTCAGTGCTGGGACCCCAGTTGTTTACAATATATATTAATGATTTAGACGAGGCAATTAAATGCAGCATCTCCAAGATTGCGGATGACACGAAGCTGGGCGGCAGTGTTAGCTGTGAGGAGGATGCAGGGTTACTTGGCTCGGTTAGGTGAGTGGGCAAATTCAAGGCAGATGCAATTTAATGTGGATAAATGTGCCGTTATTCACTTTGGCCTACTCCTGCATCTATTTTTTATGTTTCTATCTGTGGAATATTAAAATCTCCCACAATCACAACCTTGTGCTTACTACAAGTATCTGCTATCTCCTTACAAATTTGCTGCTCCAATTCTCGCTCCCGATTAGGTGGTCTATGATACCACCCTATAAGTGTCACTACACCTTTCCCATTCCTCAATTCCACCAAAAATGGCTCCCTAGACGAGCCCTGTAATCTATCCTGTCAATGTCTATGCTGTAATATTTTCTCAGACAAGCAATGCAACACCTCCCCCTCCTGCCCCTCCAATTCTATCACACCTGAAGCAACGAAATCCAGGAATATTTAGTTGCCAATCACACCCCTCCTGCAACCATGTTTCTCTAATAAATACAACATCATATTTCCAGTTATCAATCCATGCTCTAAGCTGATCTACCTTTCTTACAATGCTCCTAGCATTAAAATAGATGCATTTAAGAAACTCTCTACCTCTTCCTCTCTGTTTATCCCTAACTGTGCAAACAACTTTATTATCTTTTTTTTTCCTTCTCCCCCACATCTTCGGTCTGAGCGCTCCTACATCAGGGAGGAAGGTCTAATCATCTCTGTGTTAAATGTTTAACCATCACGGTGACTGAAGGCAGCTGCAGGTTCATGAGGGACTGTTACTGTCAGATTCTCCAGTTCTTGCGGCTGCTCATCGCACCCAGGACTAAACCCTGGTCACTGAGCATTGGGGGAGTCTGTTCTGCTGATGTTAGCCTTAAACTAGACTGGTGTTTAATATTGTGTATCTGTGAAAGATAAATCAGTTCTGTGTCAAATCCCATGTCTCAGGTACTTACTGTTTCTACCACACTCACAATGTACACAAGAAACGCCACTCGGCCCATCTGGTCCCTGCCCATGTTTCTGTTCCATATCAGTATATGAAAATCTACCCCTGCCGTTCCCTTCTCACTCTCCCTGAGATGACAGGTTGCAACTAGTCACCACTCCGTGGGATAGGAGATTTCCCGTGAATTTCATAGAAACATAGAAATCTACAACACATTACAGATGCTTTGGCCGACATTGCTGTGCCGACCATGTAACTTACTCTAGAAACTGCTTAGAATTACCCTACCACATAGCCACCTATTTTCCTAAGCTCCATGTACCTATCTGAGAGTCTCTTAAAAGACCCTATTGTATCCGGCTCTGTCACTGTTGCTGTCAGTGCATTCCACACACACACCACTCTTTGCTTATAAAAACTTATGAATGACACCTCCCCTGTACCTACTTCCAAGCAGCTTAAACCTATTCCCCCTTGTGTTAGCCGTTTCAGCCCTGGGCTGAAATTCATACACCTACATGATTTTCTCCAGGGTGAATAAGACGATGAGCTCTCTGTGGTTTTGATGTCCTCTCTCTCTCGATCTCTCTCAGTAAAAGAACCTGCGGTCTCGCAATTCAATGCACCTCTAAAGTCTGACAGCAGACTCGCGAGTGAATCTTCGATGGTGCAGAGTCAGAAACCGAAGTGTTGCCAGCCTGAGTCAGGGGCTCCAGAGAGAGATGGGGTCCAGAGGAGGAGGACGAATAAGACCAGCACGATGTGGTTAAAAGTGAAAGATTAGAAGTATTTGGAAACTGGTTGATCAAAAAAAAGGTGGTTAATTTCTGCAAAATACTGATGGAAATCAACAGTCAGGCAACAATTGTGGAGAGGAATAAATAGACAACGTTTAGACCAAGCCCCTTCAGCATGCCTAGCCTGTGTACTCCGCCGCTTAGTTGCTGCCTGAACTGCAGAGTTCCTCCAGCATTTTGTGTGAGTGCGTCTCTGTATTTCCAGCAACTGCAGAATCTCCTGTGTTTTATATCTGCATTTTACTTTGGCATTAGATACACGTTGATATTGAGTATATTGCTTATGGGAGCTGCTTTCTGCGTTAAAACAGCTGCAGATTTTTCTATACCCACGAAAAAACATGAGGTATGGACATTGAACCGGTGCTTGCAGAAATGGTTAATGGCACCGTGATTACCCATAGGGCCATGCGTTAAGAATCTCGCCGGCGCTAAAGCGCCGATGAAATGCACAGACATCAGGCGGAGGACGTCCCTGAGTTTCACGCATGCACGCAGTACACAGAAGGCTTTGAAAATGTCGGTTGCAGGTAAGAGCGATTCTCCATGTTTTTATCTTAAACGTCAACTTTGGAATAATTCCTGTGAATTTCGGACACCGTGACCCGCAATCCCGGACAGTCCTGTTCTCTCCCCTCTCTCTCAACCCCATGATCCGTACACGGGCCCCGGGGTGCTCCAGCTGAAGAGGGAATGGGAACCGATGGATCTCTCAGACAGAGCTGAGCTCCAGCTATCTAAATGCAAGGATTAGGAACTCAGAGAAAGGGAACAAAATCTTACATCACCAGTTGAGAAAATCGCCTTTGTTTTACTTCCAATCACTAACAAGAGAAAATCTGCAGATGCTGGAAATCTAAGCAACACACACAAAATGCTGGAGGAATTCAGCATTAGTACTCTTTTCCATAGATGCTGCCCGACCTGCTGAGTTCCTCCAGCATTTTGTGTGTGTTGCTTGTTCTACCTCCTCTTGCTCTGGACTTTTCTACTGGTGAGAGCATGTTTTGTCCCATCCTCTCTGGGTACGTAATGATATAAAGCACCTTTGCCTTGGGCAACAAGTAGCTTTCACATCACAAATGTGCCAGACTCCAGTGAGACAGACTACTGCCCTTCCCTTCATATTCATTGGCATTGCCATCACTGAGTTCACCACCGTCAGTCATTGGGCGAGAGTTCAGGGGAAATGTCTATGTAGAGTCCAGAAACTGGCGATGCCTGTGTGCCATGTGCTGGTGCTAAAGTTGCTGGAGAATTTGCAAGTGGGAAGAAGTGGAGTGATATTTGAAAATCTGACTTTTTAAAGTGTAATTTAGCAAGCAAACCACATATGGACAATATGCAAAAGCTTTGGTGAGAAAATCCTTCATTACCCATTACAGGCCTGCTACATAGGTTGTGTGAGAGTGCAGATGAACTCGATCAAACCCAGAGGAGATCAAAGTTCCTATTGACCGTGATTTGCCAGCTGTGAAAATGAATATATCTCTATATATAATTCACTGTGCACATGTTGTCACTGGGTAAAAATGCACAGTACAAGATTCATGTGCACACTGGTTATTACAAATTAGAGGGAATATTGGAGGGAAGGAGGGGAGACTTCCAGTGTCCCTGATGCCCTCACCTACAAGATGTGCATCCAGCTTCAGCTTGTAACCCTGCACTTTAAGGTGTTGGATCTTGAAATGGGTGAATTCCAGATCATCCAGCAGTAGGAGGGGGTGAAAGATATGACATGAAGAGAGGTGAGTTACACCCAAGGTGCAGGACACAGGAAACTGGGTGAGAGTCAGGAAGGAGAATGAGGTTAAATAGCCATCGCAGAGTACTCCAATGGCCATGCCCGGACAACAACAAGTGGAACACTTTGGAAACTGTTGGGGGGAGGAAAGTCAAAGGGCTGATAAGTGGATTTGTTAGTTAGGGGAACAGAACAAGAGGCAACTAATATCTTAGTGGTAAGGCTTACTAGAGGTAGTGGGGGTTGGGGCTGATATGGTTTAAGTAAGTTGTAGGGGGAATGGGAGCCAGAAAGACAGAACAGATAGTGGAGATGGTGAATTGAATTGACTTTATTATGCACATCCTTCATATGGATGAAGAGTAGAAATATTTACGTTACATTACTGTCTAAATGTGCAATGTGTAATTGAAATTGATTTATAATAATTAGTTTGTATATAGGACAGTCTAGAAAGCATAGAGATCAATTAATCAGTCTGATGGCCTGGTGGAAGGTGATGTCCCGGAACCTGTTGGTCCTTTTGCTGTGGTACCGTTTCCTGGATGGTAGCGGCAGGAACAGTTTGTGGTTGTGGTGAATTTGGTTCCCAATATCCTTTGGGCCCTTTTTATAAAAAATCCATACCCCTACCATCCAGGCTCACATCCAAACTTCTTTTAAACGGTGAAACGGAGCTCATATTCACCACTTGTGCTGGCATCTCATTCCAAACTCTCACAACCATTTCAGTAAAGAGCTTTTCCACATGTTCCCATTAAATTTTCACCTTCCCCGCTTACCCCTGACCTCTGGTTGTCATCCCACCCAACCTCAGTGGAAAAAGCTGCTTGCATTTATTTACCCAATCTTCTCCCTCATCATTTTGTATACGTCCAACAAATCCTCAAAGCAATGTATAATTTCCGTGTTTATGTTTAGAACTTTTTTAGGTGTATAAGATGATGAGGGGTATTGATCGTGTGGATAGCCAGAGGATTTTTCCCAGGGCTGAAATGTCTAACACGAGGGAGCAGAGTTTTCAGGTGCTTGGAAATAGATACCAACGGGATGTCGGGTAAGTTTTCTACACAGAGACTGGTGGGTGCATGGAATGCACTGCCGGCTTTTTCGGTGAGAGTGTTTCAGTTACTGTGGGGCCAGGCAGCCCAGTGGGAACAGGGAATAATACCAATGGAGAGAGTCAAACTGAGCCAAGTCACAGATTGGCGATGGCAGAAATGCCCCATTCTTAGAGAGACAGGAAGAACATCAGACAGTTTGATGATCATTCCAGATACCAGCACTGTGCCCAGTCAGGAGATGATTTCTCTCACCAACTTGGGTTCAACCTCACTGTAACAGTGTGATGTCAGATCACAGCTTGACAACTCAAGTGATCTCATCTGAAATGTTGTCCTACACCCATTGATGGATTTTGTAAATCTTTTTACAGGTTAAAAATGACAAGGAATTTGTCTACGGGAATCCCGAACACAACACACCAGTTTTGCTGTCTCTGTCCAGATACTTAAGAAGAGGAGCAAGAGATTCACACAATCATCCTTCCTGCTCAGACTGTGGGGAGGGATTTACTCAATCATCTGACCGACTGGCACGCCCGTCATTTCAAACAGGTGGGGAACCCATTCATCTGCTCAGACAGTGGGAATAGATACAGTTGGACATTACATCTGAAGGGACATCACCAAGTTGACACTGGGGCAAGGCCATTCACCTATCCTGTGTGTGGGAAGGGATTCAGTCGGTCTTTCCACCTGTGGACACACCAGTCAGTTCACACCACACTGGGCAGAAGCTGGTCATCTGCTGAATTTGTGGGGAAGGATTCACTCGGTCATATGACCTAATGGCTCATCAGCGAGTTCACACCGGGGAGCGGCCATTCACCTGCTCAGACTGTGGGAAGGGGTTCACTCAGTCATCTCATCTGAAGGTACATCAGCGAGTTCACACCGGGGAGTGGCCGTTCACCTGCTCAGACTGTGGGAAGGGATTTACTCGGTCATCTGACCTAATGGCTCACCAGCGAGTTCACACCAGGGAGCGGCCGTTCACCTGCTCAGAGTGTGGGAAGGGATTCACTCAGTCATCTAATCTGAAGGTACATCAGCGAGTTCACACCGGGGAGCGGCCGTTCACCTGCTCAGAGTGTGGGAAGGGGTTCACTCAGTCATTTAATCTGAAGGTACATCAGAGAGTTCACACTGGAGAGAGGCCATACACCTGCTCAGACTGTGGGAAGGGATTCATTCTGTCATCTGAACTGAAGGTACATCAGTGAGTTCACACTGGAGAGAGGCCGTTCACCTGCTCAGACTGTGGGAATGGATTCACTCGGTCATCCACCCTAATGGCTCACCAGCGAGTTCACACTGGGGAGCGGCCGTTCACCTGCTCAGACTGTGGGAAGGGATTCACTCAGTCATCCATCCTATTGGCACACCAGCGAGTTCACACCGGGGAGCGGCCGTTCACCTGCTCAGACTGTGGGAAGGGATTCACTCGGTCATCTCACCTAATGGCTCACCAGCGAGTTCACACTGCAGAGTGGCCGTTCACCTGCTCAGACTGTGGGAAAGGATTCACTTGCTCAGATAAACTGAAGATACATCAGCAAGTTCACACTGGGGAACGACCGTTCACCTGCTCAGACTGTGGGAAGGGATTCACTCAGTCATCTGTCCTGAAGGCACATCAGAGAGTTCACACTGGGGAGAGGCCATTTACCTGCTCAGACTGTGGGAAGGGATTCACTCAGTCATCCACCCTAATGGCTCACCAGCGAGTTCACACTGGAGAGAGGCCGTTCACCTGCTCAGACTGTGGGAAAGGATTTACTTGCTCAGATAAACTGAAGTTACATCAGCGAGTTCACATTGGGGAGAGGCCATTTACCTGCTCAGACTGTGGGAAAGGATTCACTTCGTCATCTAAACTGAAGGTACATCAGAGAGTTCACACTGGGGAACGACCGTTCACCTGCTCAGACTGTGGGAAGGGATTCATTCTGTCATCTGAACTGAAGGTACATCAGCGAGTTCACACTGGAGAGCGGCCATTCACCTGCTCAGACTGTGGGAAGAGATTCACACTGTCAGCCCACCTACGAGCACACAGGTCAGTTCACACTGGGGAGAGGCCGTTCACCTGCTCAGATTGTGGGAAGGGATTCATTCTGTCATCTGAACTGAAGGTACATCAGCGAGTTCACACTGGGGAGAGGCCGTTCACCTGCTCAGTCTGTGGGAAAGGATTCACTCAGTCATTTAAACTGAAAATACATCAGCGAGTTCACACTGGAGAGCGGCCATTCACCTGCTCAGATTGTGGGAAGGGATTCCCTTGCTCATCCCAACTGAGGGTACATCAGCGAAATCACACTGGCGAGAGGCCATTCACCTGCTCAGACTGTGGAAAGGGATTCACTCAGTCATCTGAACTGAAGGTACATCAGAGAGTTCACACCGGGGAGCGGCCATTCACCTGCTCAGACTGTGGGAAGGGGTTCACTCAGTCATCTCATCTGAAGGTACATCAGCGAGTTCACACCGGGGAGCGGCCGTTCACCTGCTCAGACTGTGGGAAGGGATTCACTCGGTCATCTGACCTAATGGCTCACCAGCAAGTTCACACCAGAGAGCGGCCGTTCACCTGCTCAGAGTGTGGGAAGGGATTCACTCAGTCATCTGTCCTGAAGGCACATCAGAGAGTTCATACTGGGGAGAGGCCATTCACCTGCTCAGACTGTGGGAAGGGATTCACTTCGTCATCTGAACTGAAGGTACATCAGCGAGTTCACACTGGGGAGAGGCCGTTCACCTGCTCAGTCTGTGGGAAAGGATTCACTCAGTCATTTAAACTGAAAATACATCAGCGAGTTCACACTGGAGAGCGGCCATTCACCTGCTCAGATTGTGGGAAGAGATTCACACTGTCAGCCCACCTACGAGCACACAGGTCAGTTCACACTGGGGAGAGGCCGTTCACCTGCTCAGATTGTGGGAAGGGATTCCCTTGCTCATCCCAACTGAGGGTACATCAGCGAAATCACACTGGCGAGAGGCCATTCACCTGCTCAGACTGTGGAAAGGGATTCACTCAGTCATCTGAACTGAAGGTACATCAGAGAGTTCACACCGGGGAGCGGCCATTCACCTGCTCAGACTGTGGGAAGGGGTTCACTCAGTCATCTCATCTGAAGGTACATCAGCGAGTTCACACCGGGGAGCGGCCGTTCACCTGCTCAGAATGTGGGAAGGGGTTCACTCAGTCATTTAATCTGAAGGTACATCAGAGAGTTCACACTGGAGAGAGGCCATACACCTGCTCAGACTGTGGGAAGGGATTCATTCTGTCATCTGAACTGAAGGTACATCAGCGAGTTCACACTGGAGAGAGGCCGTTCACCTGCTCAGACTGTGGGAAGGGATTCACTCGGTCATCCACCCTAATGGCTCACCAGCGAGTTCACACTGGAGAGAGGCCGTTCACCTGCTCAGACTGTGGGAAAGGATTTACTTGCTCAGATAAACTGAAGTTACATCAGCGAGTTCACACTGGGGAGAGGCCGTTCACCTGCTCAGACTGTGGGAAGGGATTCACTCAGTCATCTTTCCTGAAGGCACATCAGAGAGTTCATACTGGGGAGAGGCCATTTACCTGCTCAGACTGTGGGAAGGGATTCACTTCGTCATCTAAACTGAAGGTACATCAGAGAGTTCACACTGGGGAACGACCGTTCACCTGCTCAGACTGTGGGAAGGGATTCATTCTGTCATCTGAACTGAAGGTACATCAGCGAGTTCACACTGGGGAGCGGCCGTTCACCTGCTCAGATTGTGGGAAGAGATTCACACTGTCAGCCCACCTACGAGCACACAGGTCAGTTCACACTGGGGAGAGGCCGTTCACCTGCTCAGACTGTGGGAAGGGATTCACTCGGTCATCTGACCTAATGGCTCACCAGCGAGTTCACACCAGGGAGCGGCCGTTCACCTGCTCAGAGTGTGGGAAGGGATTCACTCAGTCATCTAATCTGAAGGTACATCAGCGAGTTCACACCGGGGAGCGGCCGTTCACCTGCTCAGAGTGTGGGAAGGGGTTCACTCAGTCATTTAATCTGAAGGTACATCAGAGAGTTCACACTGGAGAGAGGCCATACAGCTGCTCAGACTGTGGGAAGGGATTCATTCTGTCGTCTGAACTGAAGGTACATCAGCGAGTTCACACTGGAGAGAGGCCGTTCACCTGCTCGGACTGTGGGAAATGATTTACTTGCTCAGATAAACTGAAGTTACATCAGCGAGTTCACACTGGGGAGAGGCCGTTCACCTGCTCAGACTGTGGGAAGGGATTCACTCAGTCATCTGTCCTGAAGGCACATCAGAGAGTTCATACTGGGGAGAGGCCATTTACCTGCTCAGACTGTGGGAAGGGATTCACTTCGTCATCTAAACTGAAGGTACATCAGAGAGTTCACACTGGGGAACGACCGTTCACCTGCTCAGACTGTGGGAAGGGATTCATTCTGTCATCTGAACTGAAGGTACATCAGCGAGTTCACACTGTGGAGAGGCCGTTCACCTGCTCAGACTGTGGGAAAGGATTCACTCAGTCATTTAAACTGAAAATACATCAGCGAGTTCACACTGGAGAGCGGCCATTCACCTGCTCAGATTGTGGGAAGAGATTCACACTGTCAGCCCACCTACGAGCACACAGGTCAGTTCACACTGGGGAGAGGCCGTTCACCTGCTCAGAATGTGGTAAGGGATTCACTCAGTCATACACCCTACTGGTTCACCAGCGGCTTCACACCGTGGAGCGGCCGTTCACCTGTTCGGACTGTGGGAAGGGATTCACTTGCTCATCTAAACTGAAGGTACATCAGAGAGTTCACACCGGGGAGTGGCCGTTCACCTGCTCAGACTGTGGGAAGGGATTCACTCTGTCATCTAAACTGAAGGTACATCAGAGAGTTCACACTGGAGAGAGGCCGTTCACCTGCGCAGACTGTGGGAAGGGATTCACTCAGTCATCCACCCTAATGGCTCACCAACGAGTTCACACTGGGGAACGGCCGTTCACCTGCTCAGACTGTGGGAAGGGATTCACTCGGTCATCTGACCTGAAGGTACATTGGAGAGTTCACACTGGGGAGAGGCCGTTCATCTGCTCAGAATGTAGGAAGGGATTCATTCAATCTAGCGATCTGAAGGTACATCAGCGAGTTCACACCAGAGAGAGGCCATTCACTTGCTCAGAATGTGGGAAGGGATTCACTCGGTCATCCGCCCTAATGGCTCACCAGCGAGTTCACACTGGGGAGCGGCCGTTCACCTGCTCAGACTGTGGGAAGGGATTCACTCGGTCATCCACCCTAATGGCTCACCAGCGAGTTCACACTGGGGAGCGGCCGTTCACCTGCTCAGACTGTGGGAAGGGATTCACTCAGTCCTCCAACCTACTAGCACACCGGTCAGTTCATACTGGGGAGAAGCCATTCACCTGCTGAAGCCTGAATTATACCTCTGCATAGACGATATGCCGTTGTGAGCATTTCTACTTGTGAGTTCGTGTGTCTGTGTCACTGCCAAAACGCTAGTTGGTGTTGGGTTCTGTGCTACTGTGTTGAATTGACTCGTGTTGAGTTGGGAACAATGGCGACTGCTGACTACGTCTTGTTGGAGTTGAAGCTAATCAATGTTGCAGAAGCGTTACTTCTATTGAAATTACTGCAACGCAGAAAAATGACAAGTTTTCCCATTACTTTGTGCAGTCCGCGATGTCCAAAGCAATGTTGGTGGAAATTTGTTTGCACGATTTTGATGCCATTTTCAAGTTTTTATTGTCTGCCAATGAAGAGTCGTGCACATGTACATATTTTCTGACTACCTCACCTAACCTCTCGTTGATGTGGTCCACCTTCCAACTTCGAAGCGACAGGAAATGCATAGGAGGAAACTGGCTGCTGCCAAGTGGACCAATCACAGTTCTTGCAGTCTGTGTTGCCACGACGTGTAGCTACATTTGTGGGAATGTGCGCGTTAGGCTACATTAGGCGAAGGACTCTCATGGAGGCGCTACATGGAGTAGGTTGCATTCCGGCTTTGCTCCGTTCATTTTAAATTTACTTACCACCCCTTTAATATCTTTATCAAAGTGTTTATAACACTTTTATATGTTTGAATTTGAATTTTAATCGACTGAAATGGCTTACAGAGGAAGAAAGTCATTAGCCGAAGGCAAGGGAACCGGCAGTGAAAATGGAAAGAAAGAAGATGTCTTTGAACAGCCTAAAAAGTTTCAACTTACTTTACTGGCTATCTAGAATCTTTTGGATGAAGAACTTGATAAAAGATTTATTACCTTGGAATTATGGTTAAAGGAGAGTGAAGGTACATTGGCAACACTTGAAAAGAAGAACGAAAAACAGCAGCGGCAAATTTCAGAGCTTATTAAAGCTGGGAAACAGAGAGATCGCAAATTGAATTCTTTGGAAATGAAATGAAGTTCAACCACTCAAACCCTGGAGCAGAACAAAATCAAGATTACTGATTTGGAGAGTCGAAGCCACAGACTGAATTTGTGAATAATAGACTCAGTGAGGACGTTGAGAGCCGGGATCTTACTCAGTTTTTTTCTCAATTCTTCATCTCATTTTTCAATCTTTTTTATTGGTTTCCAAATAAAGAATATACAAATCAGAAGAGGAGTTTAACAAGTAGATAATATAAAAAAAACATATAAACAGCATATAATGTCAATATCAAATAGATAAAATGCTTCCTCTGGAATAATCCCAAAAATTGCTGTAAGTGGATTACGTTGAACATCCGCATCTATAACTTTAGATAATATTCCAAACACATCCCACCAAATATTATTTAAACTTAACACATGAACAAAACATATGAGTTAGAGTAGCCACTTCTGCGTTACATCTGTCACAAATAGGGCTTATATTAGGAAAAAATATGTGCCAATTTATCTTTGGACATATGGGCCCTGTGTACTATCTTAAAAATTCTTAATGGAGGTCTTTGGCTCGGAGGTATTTTCTTCCCTTCCTGCACTCAACCGCACACATCGGGCGCTGAAACCAAAACCACGTCATGTAATTCTTCGATGTCACAATGTGAATACTAAGGAGCACTTCATTCGGATTACTCATCAGAAAGGAGTTACTGAGCATGAGAATCTTAAGTTTCATTTTGTTGAAGATTTTTGTCCTGAGGTGATGCAAGAAAGATTGCATTTTAAAATGGTGATGTCAGAATTATATCAGAGGAATCTTTGTCCAGCATTGTTATATCCCTTTCACCTAAGGGTTGCTCTGCCCAATAAATCATTCAAATGCTTTAAATCCGTGAATGAAGCAAAACAATTTCTCAAAGAGGTAAGCTTGAACGCAGATGTCTAATGTTTTGAAGATCAACATTTGAGCTTGGATGTCTCTGAAATTTACCATTCCTTTATGTCTGTGTGTATCTGGTTTATTAGTTAACAGCCAGCTTATAGATTTGGACACTTTAGAACTTTGCCCTTGGGTTGATTACAGTCGTACTGTGTTTTGACATTCGGATGTTTATGATGTTTCCATGTTAAAGTTTCTTTCTTTTTCCTTCATTGTTTTACTTTTTTTATTTTTAATTGTTTGCTTTTGAAAATCATTATGACTTTGATATGCTGATTATTTCCTTTTTCTTGAAATATTATTAAGATTGTATTTTGTGTCATTTTTTAAGACCTTTTCTTTTAAAATGGTCTGCAATTGGCTGTTTTTCTCTAACATCTGCTTGACATTCCTCTCGTAATATTTTGACTATGGGTGGTTTGTTTTTTATTTTTTTAAATTTGGAGATCTGCCTCAAGGGAGACGGGGGTAGGGAGGTTCTTAGATAGTTGTCTGGCTGTCTATTGGCCAGGTGTTCGGTCTTTGTGGGTGGGGTGGTAGGACTATTTTTAGTCTAGTATTTTTCTTTTGGGCTGAATTGAAACTACAAAAATGTCTGTATTGTCATAACTTCCGTTTCCTCTTTAAACTATTTTCCCTCCTCCTGATTCGTGAGTTTCCTATGCATTGTGGTTAACCCTTTACATACTACATTGTTTATTTAAGGAAAATGGATATTATTAATTAATTTTGTCATTATTAATTTTGTTTCATGGAATACGAACGGTTTGAATCATCCAATTAAATGGAAGAAGATTTTTAGAGTTTTTCATAGACTGAATGCTCAGATTATTTTTGCGCAGAAGACATGTGAGTAAGGAGGATAATCAGCACTTATTTAGGTTTTGGAAATGCCAACAGTTTCACTCTAACTCATCGACTGAGGTGAAAGGTGTTTCTTTTTTTTATATAGACTCCTAGATTTCATTTGTTCACTATGATACAATTTCAGACCAATATGATAGACTTCTATTAAACACCGGTTAACTTTATAACAATAAATTAGTTTTGGTTAATATTTATGCACTTAATACTGACTATCCTGAATTCCTTAAGCACTTTTTTGCATTTCTTCCCAATTTAAATGAATATATGGTAATAATGGGTGGAGATTTTAATTGTTGTCTGAAACGTATGATGGATAAGTCTGTGCCTAATCAGGTACTTACAAACAAATCTGCTATTTTTATTAATTCCTTCTTAGTTGACTCTGGAATTTTAGAAATTAGGAGGTTTTTACATCCTAATGAAAAAGAGTTCTCTTTTTTCTCATGTATATCATAATTACTCTAGATTCCTTTACATCTTTATTGATTCTCGATTAGTTTCATTTGTCACTGCCTGTGAATATGATACAATTGCCATTTCCGATCATGCACCTTTGAAATTATCAGTTAAGTTAACTGATGTAACCTTTGGTACTAAACAATGGCGGTTCAACTCTATTTTACTTCACGGCTTAAATTTTATTAATTTCATTAAAGGACAGATTGCCTCTTTCTTTTCAGCTAACTCAACGGAAGAAATTTTCAGTGGGATATCACGTGATGCCTTTAAAACATATATCCGAGGGTAAATTATTTCACACTCTGCTGGATTGAAGAATCAAATTAATAATGAAATACGTACATTGGTTGATAAGATTAAAGAAATTGATAGAAAATATTCTATTGCTCCCAATTTGAAGCTTTATAAAGAGAGAGTTGAACTTCAGATGCAACATCATTTGTTATTAACATCCCCGATTGAAAATCAGTTACTTAAAACTAAGGGTCATTTTATATATTTGGTGATAAATTGGGTAAATTATTGGCTAACCAATTAAAAGCTGCTTTGGCAAAACTTCAGATTAATAGGGTTCGTAAACGGATGGTACTTTGACGGTTGACCATGATGAAATTAACAATTTTTTTCAAGAATTTTATACCAATTTATACCAATCAGAATTTCCTGATGATTCTACCATAATGCATGAATTTTTAAGCAAATTAAATATTCTGATATTATCAGTTGAACGTTTAGTATTAGACACAACCATTACTGAAGAGGAAATAAAGAATGCAATTTATTCATTGAATTCTGGTAAAGCACGTGGTCGGGATGAGTATACAGCTGAATTTTTGAAATCTTTTTCCGATTTACTTTCTCCCTGGTTAGGTAAAAATTTTTAAAGATGCTTTATTTGTATGTAAGTTACCACAAACATTTTATGAAGCATCTATTTATTTAATTCCTAAAAATGATAAAAATCTCACTGAATGTGCATCAGATTTGTGATATCTTTGTGAATGTTGAATCTAAAATCCTTTCTCAAATATTAGCAATTAGATTGGTGAAGATATTGCCACAAATTGTCTCCGAGCATCAGACAGGATTTATTAAAAATTATTATACACATTTTAATGTTTGGAGGTTAATGAACATTGTATAGACTACTTTATCTAAGACTCCAGAACATGTTTTCTCGCTCGATGCCGAGAAGGCGTTTGATACATTTGAATGGGAATATTTGTTTAAAATTCTTGAGAAACTTAATTTTAGTCCAAAATTTATATCTTGGATCCAATTGATATATCATATACCTTTGGCGTCTGTTTCACTAATGATCAGAGATCCCCTTTCTTTAGGCTTTTCCAAGGTACTAGACAAGGCTGTCCTTTGAGCCCCTTACTATCAGATATTAGCCTGGAGACCTTGGCAATTGCTATTCGTGATTCACCCAGTATATTTGGTGTTACTCATGGGAATGGGATGCGTAAAGTATCACTATATGCAGATGACCTTTCGCTATATATTTCTAATCCAGAGAAATCCATTCCTGCAGTAATAACACAACTTGCTCAGTTTAGTAGTTTTTCTGCTTATAAACTAAATCTTAATAAAAGTGTGCTCTCTCCATTAAATATGCAAGTCTCAATTTATAGACAGTCACCATTTAGATTGCTGCTTATTATTTTATTTATTTGGGTGTTAAAATTACTAAGAAGCACAACGATTTATTTAAAGTTAATGTTTACCCTTAATTGATCATGCTAAAGAATTGTTTACTAAATGGTCCCCATTATCCTTATCCTTGATTGGTTCCATTAATGCTATTAAGAGGATTATTTTACCTAAATATCAGTACCTATTTCAGGCGGTATCAATTTTTATCTCTAACTTTTTTATATATTATTGATTCTAAAATTTCTGCATATATATGGCAGAATAGAAATCCCAGGTTATATTAGAAATATTTACAGAAATCAAAAAAAGGAAGGCGGCTTGGTTATGCCGGATCCTAGATTTTATTATTGGGAATTAATATTCGATATTTAACGTTTTGCACACAAGAGTTGGATGAACCTTGAACGGGAGTCTCGACCAAAGTTTTCATTGGCTTCTATTTTACGGGTTGTGCTTCCCTTTGCACTTACTAAATTTAATAAGCAAATGGTAATTCCAATAATTAAGCATACAATAGGAATATGGTTTCAATGTTGGCAATTTTTTGGACCAAATAAATATATACTGTCAAGTTCTATGACATCTATCTTTTTCTTTCAACCATTTAGAATTGATCAAGCTTTTCTTTTATGGAAAACAAAGGGAATATCATGTTTTCGTGATTTATTTATGGATGATCTTTTATGGCTTTTGAACAGTTTTCTAATAAAAATAATTTGCCTGGATCACACTTTTTCAGATATTTACAGATTAGAAACCTTTGAATGTTATTTTACCTTCCGTTCCGATATCACATCAAATTGAAGTTACGTGAAAAAATAAGTTTAACTCCATATCAGAAGAGTTTAATATCATTTATTTATGATTTAATTATGAAAATACGCTTAGATACTTCTGATAAAATTAAGAATGAGTGGGAAAGAGAACTTGGGATACCTTTACCTATACAGAAATGGGAGAAAGTTCTTGAACTAGAAAATACCTCTTCAGTGTGTGTCAGACATGCCTTCATGCAATTTAAGGTGGTTCATCGGGCTCATATGTACAAGGATAAGTTAGCACATTTTTACTGCCATATAAATCCTGTCTGTGATAGATGTAATTCCGAGGTAGCTTCCTTCACACATATGTTCTGGTCTTGTCCTCTTCTAAAAAAATTATTGGAAGGGTATTTTGAGATATTATCTCAGTAGTTCTGTGTATTGATTTACAACCACATCCTATTACCGCAATTTTTGGAGGACCGGTGATAGACTATAGTCATTTATCCTCGTCAGCTTGTCGTCTAATTGCATTTGTTACATTAATAACCATCAGATCTACTTTACCTAAATGGAAAGATTCCAATCTCCCTACTACATTTGAATGGTTTTCCCAAACCATAGCATGTCTAAACTTGGAAAAAATTAGGAGTGGTACTGTGGTTCCTTCGGTTGAATCTGAAGAGACTTTGAGGCCATTTATTCAATTTTTTCATATGATGTAAGTTGACCCTTTCCGAATCTTGTGTAATAAGTTTTTGTTCATGTTCAGAGGAGCGGAGTTAACGCCAGATAATTTCAGCCGTTGTAATATGACAGCCCAATTTTGTCTGTTTTTTTTTTAGTTTAGTGTTTTTTTTCTAGTTTACGATTTTTTTCTCCTTATATGATATCTCTTTCATGGTTACTTGCTATGAGATTGGGAGGTTAAACTATATTTGTCATTTGGAATCTGTGCTTTTATATGTTAACCGACATTAATGTAATCCCGATCTCTTTGTATCATTATATTATTGCAATGCTTATTAAATTTGAAACTTAATAAAAAGATTGAAAAAGAAAAGGAAACTGGCTGCTACCAAGTGGACCAATCACAGTTCTTGCAGTCTGCGTCGCTGCGATGCGCAGTTGCATTTTTAGGAATGTGCGCGTTAGGCTACGGCATACGGTACAGCCCAGGTTGCAGCGTCGGGTACGCGGCTACGTAGAGCCTACGGCGTAGCCTCGACGGAGAAGAATAACTCAGGCTTCAATGTGTGGGAAGGGATTCACTTGGTCATCTCAACTACTGAGACACCAGCGACTTCACACTGGGTAGAGCAGTTTAATATACGGGGTGATAGCCACCCCCCCCCTCCCCCCACCCCACACCTCCAGCCCGACCAAACTTAAGAAATCTCATTTGGGTGAATGCTGTGT